>NC_088407.1:30876592-31176592 GCF_034236695.1 Oncorhynchus nerka | reverse complement strand
GTCGCCAAACCCACTGGCTCCATGTCATCTACAAGACCCTGCTAGGTAAAGTCCCCCTTATCTCAGCTCGCTGGTCACCATAGCATCTCCCACCTGTAGCACACGCTCCAGCAGGTATATCTCTCTAGTCACCCCCAAAACCAATTCTTTCTTTGGCCGCCTCTCCTTCCAGTTCTCTGCTGCCAATGACTGGAACGAACTACAAAAAAAAAAATCTCTGAAACTGGAAACACTTATCTCCCTCACTAGCTTTAAGCACCAACTGTCAGAGCATCTTACAGATTACTGCACCTGTACATAGCCCACCTATAATTTAGCCCAAACAACTACCTCTTTCCCAACTGTATTTAATTTATTTATTTATTTTGCTCCTTTGCACCCCATTATTTTTATTTCTACTTTGCACATTCTTCCATTGCAAAACTACCATTCCAGTGTTTTACTTGCTATATTGTATTTACTTTGCCACCATGGCCTTTTTTGCCTTTACCTCCCTTCTCACCTAATTTGCTCACATTGTATATAGACTTGTTTATACTGTATTATTGACTGTATGTTTGTTTTACTCCATGTGTAACTCTGTGTCGTTGTATGTGTCGAACTGCTTTGCTTTATCTTGGCCAGGTCGCAATTGTAAATGAGAACTTGTTCTCAACTTGCCTACCTAGTTAAATAAAGGTGAAATAAAATTAAATAAATAAATAATACAACTGCTGGGTCTGCCCAGGGAGAGCTCCTGATTGACACTATGGTGCATTGAGTTGGTTGGAACCTCTCCAGCATGCTGACAATAAACAATGATTCATTTAAGATTGACTTCAGGTGTCCCTGTGTAAGATTGTTGGTTATTTACCAGGTAACAAGAAGTGAAAACTATACAAGGACTGAAGCAATAGACTCCTTACTCAACTAGAGATTGAAATAAATGGCTGTTCTTTCAAAAGATGGGCCTGGCTAATGTAAAAAATACATTAAAGGGAAAGGATCCAAAGACACAGAGGCTGATTATCTTTCTGCACATCTCTTTATTTACAATGGTGGCTGCCATGGTTAACACAAATGCAGGGCAATTAAATCCTACCTGAATTGACTCAGAAAATGAACATAAGTAGGCCTACAGTATCACAGCGAGGTCAAAAAGGTGTGTGTGTGTGTGTGTGTGTGTTAGTCAGATTATCCAGTGTCCACAGCAACACTATTAATTATTCTCTACCCCAGTGTATGTGGTGTACTATGGTCTTAGCCATGCTCTCACTAACCCTCGTCTTTTCTCTGTCTCCCCTTCCTGAGGCTCTTGGAGCGCGACTGAGAAAACCCTGGCCTGACGCCTGGACGTGCCTGGCCCAATCCCACCTTGCCCCCCCTCTACCAGTGTGTTGCTGCCTCCACTGATTATTTCTCCCCCTCAAGTCACTGACCCACTCCCCACACACCCAGAAATGTGTCTTTCTTTATTTACCATATGACTTTATGAAAAGTCATCTGTGCATAGGGTCTTGAAGTGTGAATACTTTCTCTATTGTCATTATGGATATTATCTGACCCTGCTGGCCGTTAATACTGGTATTGCCCTTTCATTGTTGAAATGGTGAATAAAGGAAGACGATGCTTTCATTTTAAATTAAAATACAATGAAGATTGTTATATTGAATGTATGCTTTTATACTGTATTACAACAGAGATTAGTGCAAACTGGTAGTGTGAATTCTTTCCCCAATGATTTCCTGAGGCTGAGGTACTTTGTCAGTTATCAGTTATTCCGTACCAACGCTAGATGAGGTCAAATGGCATCAACACCACACACAACTGCAATGCAACTAATTCATCTCATTGATACATGACTGTTCAGTCTGTTGAATATTTAATCAATGAAAATGTTAATTTCTTGGCTAAGTGAAGGTTTTATTAAATCTTCAAAAGGGACACACATACAAAATAAAGGGCATTTATCAAATAAAGTAATTGACAGGAAAAGTAATTTACTACATAACTTATAGTCACTCTTATAGCCTCTCCCATTCGTTTGCTTAGCTGGGGGAATGGGATGGAGAAATGGTTTACAATAGGCAGGGTGGGGCTCATGGCCACATAGAGCCATGACTCTATTCCACATCAGTAACTCATGCAAGCAGCAAAATCTGATAAAAAATGATATGAAGACACCTTATGGAACAGCAGGGACAGTGAAGAGACACACACACACACACACACACACACACACACGATAACATACACATGGATTTTGTGTTGTAGATAAATGGTAGTAGAGTATGGCCTGAGGGCACACACTTAAAGGAACATTCCACCCAAAAACTATATTTTGGTATGTTATATGAGTCCATTATTGATATCATCCCAAAATGTTTTGCTTGTCAGCAATCAAGATATATAAGTTTCAAAATACAGAAATATGAAATGTAATGTTTTTAATTGTTGGCAGCAGCTAATGGGGATTCATAATAAATACAACAATCAGAATGCATCCCAAAGGGCACCGAATTCCGTATAACTTTTCCCTGTATAATGCATTACTTGTGACCCAAACCCTGGTCAGATCTAGTCCTGATCTAGTTGAAGTGCTGCAATGTGAAAGCAACTCTGTGTGCAAGTCCTCGTTGGTCATTGCCTGCCTCAGCCATGGGCACATCTGCTTGATCCTGATCTTCCATTGGAGGAAGCAATGCTGCTTCAGTTAGTTGTGCAGCACAGCTATAGCAATGATCACCTTGCAGCATCTTCTTAGCTTGAAACCAAGTGTATTGCGGAAATACTGGAATCAATTTTTCCATCCTCCAAACATATGCTCAACCAATCCCTTTCGTCCGGAGCTCGGTTGTATCTTTGCTGCTCAGCTGTTGTGGGATTTATGTATGGAGTGAATAAAAAGTTACTCTGACCATATCCACGGTCACCAAGTAGTAGTCCACTATGTTGTCCTCTCTGAAACTGAGCACACAATGAAGAGTTGAGAAAAATCCTTGAATCGTGAGTTGCACCTTACCAACAGGCAACTATGTTTGAAAACTCTAAATTAGGAGTGCTTATATTGATGGAAAACCAGTTCTTACGGTTCCTGTACTCCTCAGCATCAGAAGTTGCTGGACAGTTGATGGGAACATGACATCCATCTATACAGCCAATCACTCCTGGGAAGTGCCCATATTCATAGAATTGCACTTTATAGTTGGCTTGGCAAGCAGAATCAGGAAACTTGATGTAAAGACTCCTTAGTAAACAAATGACCCTGCAGACTTTATGAACTATTCTACACACAGTTGCTTCACTGGCACCACACAAATCACCAGTTCCACAGTGAAAGATTCCAGATGCCAAAAACCTCTAAGTGATCAGAACTTGGAGAGAATCGGGTAGAGGCCTTCCTCTTTGAGACCGAGAGGAAAGTCTAGGCTCAAGCAAAGATATTCTCTCCAATGCATTTTCTTTGTACATACGAAAGCGGTCTCAAACAGCTATTTCATCAAAGTAATTTAATGGATTACTCCTATCCACAAGTACTTGTCTGGTTGGCCTCTGTAGTACATGTTGGTCTTCATTTAGATATTCCAAATAGTCCATGCTCCCTCACAAACAGAACTAGTCAGAAGTTAAACCTGACTCTTTTATGGATTAATTTAAGCTTAAATTTAGTCCTAGAGTAGCTCTAATCCTTTTTCGGCTTTGTTTAATCCAGAACAGGCTAAATCTACGACTATTTTAAGATAAGACTGTGCAAGTCAGTTTGAATTATAACAGTTCAAACAGGCCTTTTATTCTGTGAAACCAAGACTTCGGAATGAAATGTTGTCAATTCACATCTCATATATTGTCTGCTACAATATTTTATCTTGATACCTTAATAAACACACGCCGTGTTAATTTTGGCATGGTTACCTGCCTAAAATACCGACTGTAGTGTGCGTAAATCATAAGCCCATAGTAAATCAATAGAGAACTGGTTAGCTGCCTACTGTTAGCTAGCCAGACAGCCACAAATAATTATTAGCTAGCTACCCACAAAGAATTGACATCTACCTTGGATAACATTGGTTTTAGGTCATTTTTGCTTGTTATACTATCTGGTTAGCTACATTATTAGGATTCACATATAGCTGGCTGACAGTTAAGAAGTAAAACATTTGCTTGGTGTATATCTTGTTTCGTCTCTATTGCCATTGTCCTGGCTAGACGGAAGGTTTTAGTGAATGGGTAAGTCCATAGTAAGGCAATAGGGATAGCTAGCTAGCCACAAAGAATTGACATCTACCTTCAAATCAAATTTTATTTGTCACATGTGCCGAAAACAACAGGTGTAGACCTTACAGTGAAATGCTTACTTACAAGCCCTTAACCAACAATGCAGTTTAAAAAAAATATATAAATAAAAATAAATGAAAGTAACAGGCTGCCTTATGAGAATTCGTATGAGATCGAATAAACCCCCACTTCCTTCCATTCTGCTAGCAAATGTGCAATCTTTGGAGAATGAAATCGATGACCTACGTGGAAGATTAAACTACCAACGGTACATTACAAACTGTAACATCTTACGCCTCACAAAGTCGTGGCTGAACGATGATAATATCAACATACAGCTGGCTGGTTATACGATGTACCGGCAGGATAGAACAGCGGCGTCTGATAAGACAAAGGGCGGCGGTCTATGTATTTTTGTAACAAACAGCTGGTGCACGATATCTAAGGAAGTCTCGAGCTATTGCTCGTCTGAGGTAGAGTATCTCATGATAAGCTAAGCTGTAGACCACACTACCTGCCGAGAGAGTTTTCATCTGTATTCTTTGTAGCTGTTTACATACTACCACAGTCAGAGGCTGGCACTAAGACAGCATTGAATGAGCTGTATTCCGGCATAAGCAAACAAGAAAACGTTCACCCAGAGGCGGCGCTCCTGGTAGCCGGGGACTTTAATGCAGGCAAACTTAAATCTGTTTAACCAAATTTCTATCGGCATGTTACCTGTGCAACCAGAGGAAAAAGGACTCTGGACCACCTATACTCCACACACAGAGACTACAAGCAGCAATTGCTAAAGGCTAGAGCTGCCACTTTCAAGGAGCAGGACTCTAACCTGGAAGCTTATAAGAAATCCTGCTATGACCTCCGACGAACCATCAAACAGGCTCAAGATTGAATCATACTACACCGGCTCTGACACTCGTCGGATGTGGCGGGGCTTGCAAACCATTACAGACTACAAAGGGAAGCACAGCCAAGAGCTACCCAGTAACACGACCCTACCAGATGAGCTAAACTACTTCTATGCTCACTTCGAGGCAAATAACACTGAAACATGCATGAGAGCACCAGCTGTACCGGAAGACTGTGTGATCACAGCCGATGTGAGTAAGACCTTTAAACAGGTCAACATTCACAGGCCACGGGGCCAGACAGATTACCAGGACGTGTACTGCGAGCATGTGCTGACCAACTGGCACGAAGTGTCTTCACTGACATTTTCAACCTCTCCCTGTCTGAGTCTGCAATACCAATGTGTTTCAAGCAGACCACCATAGTCACTGTGCCCAAGAACACTAAGGTAACCTGCCTAAATGACTACCGACCAGTAGCACTCATGTCCGTAGCCATGAAGTGCTTTGAAAGTCTGGTCATGGCTCAGATCAACACCATCATCCCAGAAACCCTAGACCCACTCCAATTTGCATACCGCCCCAACAGATCCACAGATGATTCAATCTCCACTGCACTCCACACTGCCCTTTCCCACCTGGACAAAATAAACACCTATGTGAGAATGCTATTCATTGACTACAGCTCAGGGTTCAACACCATAGTGCCCTCAAAGCTCATCAATAGGCTAAGGACCTTGGGACTAAACACCTCCCTCTGCAACTGAATCCTGGACTTCCTGATGGTCCACCCCAGGTGGTAAGGGTAGGTAACGCTGATCCTCAACACAAGGGCCCCTCAGGGGTGCGTGCTCAGTCCCCTCCTGTACTCCCTGTTCACTCGTGACTGCACGGCCAGGCACGACTCCAACACCATAATTAAATTTGCCGATTACACAACAGTGGTAGGCCTGATCACAGACAACGACTAGACAGCCTATAGGGAGGAGGTCAGAGACCTGGCCGTGTGGTGCCAGGACAACAACCTCCCTCTCAACATGTTCTAGGCAAAGGAGATGATTGTGGACAACAGGAAAAAGAGGACAGAGCACTCCCCCATTCTCATTGACAGGGCTGAGGTTGAGCAGGTTGAGAGCTTCAAGTTCCTTGGTGTCCAAATCACCAACAAACTAACATGGTCCAAGCACACCAAGACAGTCGTGAAGAGGGCACGACAAAACCTATTCCTCCTCAGGAGACTGAAAAGATTTGGCAGGGTCCTCAGATCTTCTGACGGGTTGCATCACTGCCTGGTATGGCAACTGATCGGCCTCCGACCACAAGGCACTACAGAGGGTACATGTAGGTAGAATTATTAAAGTGACTATGCATAGATGACAACAGGGAGTAGCAGTGGTGTAAAGAGGGGGTGAGGGGGTGTTGCAAATAGTCTGGCTTGCAAAGTACAGAAAGCTTTCGTCGAGTCACCACTGACGGGCTTAACCCACATCGTTTTTTGCTTCCTATTGTTTGTTGTAGCTGCACAGTCTATTCTTTTTTGCATTTCCTTGATATGCCAAACCGACAGAACAACAACATAAATGACTTTACAGGAATTGGCGCGTTTATGCTATACTGTGATTGGATGAATATATGGGACAACGGAGGTCCCATATGGGACAAACCAATTTATCCCAATATAAGGGACATCCCTGTTAATATGCGACAGTTGGCAACCCTACCTCCTCCCTATAGGCTGTCTCGTTGTTGTCGATGATCAGGCCTACCACTGTCGAGTCATCGGCAAACTTAATGATGTTGCATAACATTAGTTTTAGGTCATTTTTGCCTGTTTAACTAGCTAGCTAGGTTACGATTCACATAATTCTAGCTGATAATTATGAAGTAAAACGTTTGCTTTGTGTATATCTTGTTTCGTCTCTATTGTTTCCATTGTCCTGGCTGGAAGAAGGTTCAGTGAATGGGGACATGCAGCGTGAGGTAATACACTCACTCATCTGATTGGTCGAGTTAGCAGGGCTTCTGACTTTGTGGCTGTGGTAACTAGTGATGTTCTCTTATCGGGGAGCCGTTTCATGTGCTTTGTCAGGCATTGCCAACAGGGAGATCTCCTTAAATATGGATCAAATGCGTTCAAATATTGTATACCACAACAAAGCTGATGCTAGCTAGCTTTGAATGGCTAATATCATAGACTGTTTCTAATATTGTTTTAGAGAGAAATAAGTCTATGTACAGTTGTGGACAAAAGTTTTGAGAATGACACAAATATTAATTTCCACAAAGTTTGCTGCTTCAGTGTCTTTAGATATTTTTGTCAGATGTTACTATGGAATACTGAATTATAATTTCAAGCCTTTCATAAGTGTCAAAGGCTTTTATTGGCAATTACATGAAGTTGATGCAAAGAGTCAATATTTGCAGTGTTGACCCTTATTTTTCAAGACCTCTGCAATCCGCCCTGGCATACTGTCAATTAACTTCTGGACCACAAGTTCTCAATGGGATTAAGGTCTGGGGAGTTTCCTGGCCATGGACCCAAAATATCGATGTTTTGTTCCCGAGCCACTAAGTTATCACTTTCGCCTTATGGCAAGGTGCTCCATCAGGCTGGAAAAGGCATTGTTTGTCACAAAACTGTTCCTGGATGGTTGGGAGAAGTTGCTCTCGGAGGATGTGTTGGTACCATTCTTTATTCATGGATGTGTTCTTAGGCAAAATTGTGAGTGAGCCCACTCCCTTGGCTGAGAAGCAACTCCACACATGAACGGTCTCAGGATGTGTTACGGTTGGCATGACACAGGACTGATGGTAGCGCTCACCTAGTCTTCTCCGGACAAGCTTTTTTTCTGGATGCCCCAAACAATCAAAGGGTATTCATCAGAGAAAATGACTTTACCCCAGTCCTCAACAGTCCAATCCCTGTACCTTTTGCAGAATATATCAGTCTGTCCCTGATGTTTTTCCTGGTGACAAGTAGCTTCTTTGCTTCCCTTCTTGACACCAGGCCATCCTCCAAAAGTCTTCGCCTCACTGTGCGTGCAGATGCACTCACATCTGCCTGCTGCCATTCCTGAGCAAGCTCTAGACTGGTGGTGCCCCGATCCCGCAGCTGAATCAACTGTAGGAGACGGTCCTGGTGCTTGCTGGACTTTCTTGGGCGCCCTGAAGCCTTCTTCACAACAATTGAAACGCTCTCCTTGAAGTTCTTGATGATCCGATAAATGGTTGATTTAGGTGCAATCTTACTGGCAGCAATATCCTTGCCTGTGAAGCCTTTTTTGTGCAAAGCAATGATGACGGCATGTGTTTCCTTGCAGGTAACCATGGTTGACAGAGGAAGAACAATGATTCCAAGCACCACCCTCCTTTTGAAGCTTCCAGTCTGTTTTTCAAACTCAATCAGCATGACAGAGTGATCTCCAACACTCACACCTGTGTTAACGAGAGAATCACTGACATGATGTCAGCTGGTCCTTTTGTGTCAGGGCTGAAATGCAGTGGAAATGTTTTTTGGGGATTCAGTTCATTTGCAAGGCAAAAAGGGACTTTGGAATTAATTGCAATTAATCTGATCACTCTTCATAACATTCTGGAGTATATGCAAATTGCCATTATACAAACAGGGGCAGCAGACGTGTCATGTTTGTTAAAGCTCGATCAGCTAACGAGCTACACTGAACAAAAATGTAAACGCAACATGTAAAGTGTTGGTCCCATGTTTAATGAGCTGAAATAAAAGATCCCTGAAACACACAACCTTCTTTCTCTCCAATTTTGTGCACAAATGTATTTATATCCCTGTGAGTGAGCATGTCCCCTTTGCAAAGATAATCCATCCACCTGACAGGTGTGGCATATCAAGAAGCTGATGAAACAACATGATCATTACACAAGTGCACATTGTGGTGGGGACAATAACAGACCACTCTAAAATATGCAGTTTTTGTCACACAACACAATGCCACAGATGTCTGAAGTTTTGAGGCATGCTGACTGCAGGAATGTAAACCAGAGCTGTTGCCAGATAATTGAATGTCACTGTCTCTAGTATAAGCCGCCTCCAACATAATTTTAGAGAATTTTGCAGTACGTCCCAACTGGCCTCACAACCTCAGACCACATGAATGGCATCGTGTGGGCGAGCGGTTTGCTGATGGCAACGTTGCGAACAGAGTTTCCCATGGTGGCGGTGGGGTTATGGTACGGGCAGGCATAAGCTATGGAAAACAAATACAATTGCATTTTATCAATGGCAATTTGAATGCACAGAGATTCTGATCCTGAGGCCCATTGTCGTGCCATTCATTCGCTGCCATCACCTCATGTTTCAGCATGATAATGCATGGCCTCATGTCGCAAGGATCTGTAAAGATTTCCCAGTTCTTCCATGGCCTGCATACTCACCATACATGTCACCCATTGAGCCTGTTTTGGATGCTCTGGATTGACGTATACTACAGCGTGTTCCAGTTTTGCCAATATCCAGCAACTTTGCACAGCCATTGAAGAGGAGTGGGACAACATTCCACAGGCCACAATCAACAGCCTGATCAACTCTATGCGAAGGAGAAGTGTTGCGTTGCATGAGGCAAATGGTCACACCAGATACTGACTGGTTTCTGATCCACGCACCTACCTTTTTCTTTAAAGTATCTCTGACCAACAGATGCATATCTGTATTCCCAGTCATGAAATCCATAGATTAGGGCCTAATCAATTTATTTAAATTGACTGATTTCCTTATATGAACTGTAACTCAGTAAAATCTTAGAAATTGTTGCAAGTTGCATTTATTCTTGTTCTGTATAATTTAAGCGCACCTAGCCTATTATTTTTCCTTGCGCCAAATGTGGTGATGCAGAAATGAGAGCCAATATGTGGCTGTTTTATGTCAAACTGGGAATATGTGGCAGTGGCCAATGAAACATTTCTGGTTGGTCTCAGAGAGGAAGCAGTGGTAGAAAAAGTACTCAATTGTCATTATTAAGTCAAAGTTAAGGTACCTTAATAGAAAATGACTCAAGTAAAAGTAAAAGTCACCCAGCAAAATTCTACTTGAGTAAAAGTCTAAAAGTATCTGGTTTTAAATGTACAGTGTTGGAAAAAGTACTCAATTGTCATACTTGAGTAAAAGTAATAAGTAAAAGCTATACATCAAATTCCTTAATTAGACGGCTCACTTTTCTTGTTTTTATTTTATTTTTATGGACAGACAGGGGCACACTCCAACACTCAGACATAATTTACAAATGCAGTATTTGGGTTTAGTGAGTCTGCCAGATCAGAGGCAGTGGGGATTACAAAGCATTATGTTGATTGGTGCATGAATTGGTCCATATTGCTTCCCTTGAATAAGCAACTAATGAGCACGGAGAGCCTCAGTCACAAGATTGACGAAATGACCTGATATCTTTAAGTCTAAGATGGCTATTTACTTACTGTTGTAGCTCTTAGTCAGAAGCAAGCTTTTTGTAAGCCTACCACATCCTTATGATATACAGTTCAAGTCGGAAGTTTACATACATTTTAGCCAAATACATTTAAACAGTTTTTCACAATTCCTGACATTTAATCCAAGTAAAGATTCGCTGACATAGGGCAGTTAGGATCACCACTTTATTTTAAGAATGTTAAATGTCAGAATAATAGTAGAGAGAAGGATTTATTTCAGCTTTTACTTCTTTCATCACATTCCCAGAGGGTCAGAAGTTTACATACAATCAATTAGTATTTTGTAGCATTGCCTTTACATTTTTTAACTTGGGTCAAACGTGTCGGGTAGCCTTCCACAAGCCTCCCACAATAAGTTGGGTGGATTTTGGCACATTTCTACCGGCATAGCTGGTGTAACTGAGTCAGGTTTGTAGGCCTCCTTGCACGCACACACTTTTTCAGTTCTGCCCAAACATTTTCTATGGGATTGAGGTCAGGGCTTTGTGATGGCCACTCCAATACCTTGACTTTGCTGTCCTTTAGCCATTTTGCAAGTATGCTTGGAGTCATTGTCCACTTGGAAAACCCATTTGCGACCCAGCTTTAACTTCCTGACTGATGTCTTGAGATGTTGCTTCAATACATCCACATAATGTTACTGCCTCATTATGCCATCTATTTTCTGAAGTGCACCAGTCCCTCCTGCAGCAAAGCACCCCCACAACATGATGCTGCCACCCCCGTGCTTCACGGTTGGGATGGTGTTCTTCGGCTTGCAAGCCTTCCCCTGTTTCCTCCAAACATAACAATGGTCATTATGGTCAAACAGGTATATTTTTGTTTCATCAGACCAGAGGACATTTCTCCAAAAAGTACGATCTTTGTCCCCATGTGCAGTTGCAAACCATAGTCTGGCTTTTTTATGACAGTTTTGGAGCAGTGGCTTCTTCCTTGCTGAGCGGCCTTTCAGGTTACGTCGACATAGGACTCGTTTTACTATGATTATAGATACCTTGTACCTGTTTCCTCCAGCATCTTCACAAGGTCCTTTGCTGTTGTTCTGGGATTGATTTGCACTTTTCGCACCAAAGTACGTACATCTCTAGGAGACAGAACACGTCTCCTTCTTGAGCGGTATGGCGGCTGCGTGGTCCCACGGTGTTTATGCTTGGTTACTATTGTTTGTACAGATGAACATGGTACCTTCAGGCATTTTAAAATTGCTCCCAAGGATGAACCAGACTTGTGGAGGTCTATAATGTTTTTTCTGAAGTCTTGGCTGATTTATTTTGATTTTCCCATGATGTCAAGCAAAGAGGCACTGAGTTTGAAGGTAGGCCTTGAAATACATCCACAGGTACACCTCCAATTGACTCAAATTATGTCAATTAGCCTATCAGAAGCTTCTAAACCCATGTCATAATTTTATGGAATTTTCCAAGCTGTTTAAAGGCACAGTCAACTTAGTGTATGTAAACTTCTGACCCACTGGAATTGTGATACAGTGAATTATAAGTGAAATAATCTGTCTGTAAACAATTGTTGGAAAAATGACTTGTGTCATGCACAAAGTAGATGTCCTAACCGACTTGCCAAAACTATAGTTTGTTAATAAGACATTTGTGGAGTGGTTGAAAAACGAGTTTTAATGATTCCAACCTAAGTGTATGTAAACTTCCGACTTCAACTGTATATATTTTTTATTTTATGTATTTATTTAACCTTTATTTAACTATGCAATTCAGTTAAGAACACATTCTTATTTACAATGACAGCCAACCAAAAGGCAAAACGCCTCCTGCGGGGACTAAGGCTGGGATTAAAAAATGAATAAATATAGGACAACACACACATCACGACAAGAGAGACAACACAACACTACATAAAGAGAGACCAAAGACAACAACATAGCAAGGCAGCAACACATGACAACACAGCATGATAGCAACACAACATGACAACAACACGGTAGCAAGACAACATGGCAGTAGCACAACATGGTACAAACATTACTGGGCACAGACAACAGCACAAAGGGCAAGAAGGTAGAGACTTCAATACATCACGCAAAGCAAGTACTTTTAACATTCTGCCACAAAGAGCTCAATTTAATAAAAACATGTTCTCATCTCAAGATGCTAAATAGGTTAAATAAATAAATTACTATAGCAAGTGCCAAATAAAGTAAAAACCAAATATCTGCCAATTTCAAAAATAGAAACTTCGGTGACCCTCTGAAATATTTTGATGGTCTTACAACTATTTAGCTGTCCATTGAAATATTTTGCAGGTCATTGAAATATTTTCATGGCCTTTTAAATATTTCACAGCTTTTTACCAAACTTCGCAGCCTGAAATATTTTGCTGGCCTTTTTACAGAAGCAAAGCATGTCTGACTTTTGTTAATAAGAAGGAAATTGTCGAGGCAACTTTTATGTCTATTTTAGATCATGGGGATATTATCTATATGCGTGCAGCAGCATCTACACTAGTAATGTTTGTAGAACTCGCCATTATGATTTGTACCAAAAAGTGGCTTGGGCCTTTTTGGAGAGAGCAGCATTTCCTTGTGTTTATTTACAAAGCACTCATGCAGAAATGTCCTAGGTATTTATCTATCATCATTAATTCAATATAGACCTACAAATGACCAAACCCATTCTCAGGCTTGGATAACACCAGATGCCCCTTCGGTCTCCACAGAGTTGGGTAAAGCTGCTTCTAGTGTTTTTGCGCCCTTTATGTGGAACAACTTCCAGAGCGCTCTGAAATTAGATGTTCATAAATGTGTCTGTTTTCCTTAATATGTTTTGTAATTTTGTATAGTGTATGTGTTTGATGTGTTTATGCAGGGCTCATCTTTAAAAGAGAACTTAGTTTCAGTATGACTTTCCTGTCAACAAAATAAACAAAAAATATAAATCAAAGCAAGCAAGGTTTCCATCCATTTAGCTACAGATTTTCATGCAAATATCCTAAAATCCCCATAAAAACAATATTAGCATTTTCCCACCAGAGATGTGTTTCCATCAAATTGACTTGTTGTAGATAAAAAGCTGTGCGTAATGACACGTTTTGCGGTTAAATTCCCATGTACTGAATAGAACATACAATTTAAATGGGTTTCCGTTGCATTTTGAACTCTACTGATGGTTTTCTCACAAAATAATTGTGCTATACAGTGCATTCGTGAAGTATTCAGACTCCTTTACTTAAAAAAAAAAACTATTCTAAAATTAATGAAATGTTTTTTACCTCATCAATCTACACACTATAGACCATAATGACAAAGCAAAAAAAGGTTTTTAGAAATGTTTGCATTCAGACCCTTTGCTATGAGACACGAAATAGAGCTCAGGTGCATCCTGTTTCCATTGATCACCCTTGAGATGTTTCTACAACTTGATTGGATTCCACCTGTGGTAAATTCAATTAATTGGACATGACTTGGAAAGGCACACTCCTGTCTATATAAAGTCCCACAGTTGACAGTACATGTCAGAGCAAAAACCAAGCCAATGAGGTTGAAGGAATTGTCCGTAGAGTTCCGATACAGGATTATGTCGAGGCACAGATCTGGGGAAGGGTACCAAAAAATGTCTGCAACATTGACGGTCCCCAAGAACACAGTGGGTTCCATCATTCTAAAATGGAAGAACTTTGGAACCACCAAGACTCTTCCTAAATCTTACCGCCCGGCCAAAATGAGCAATCGGGGGAGAAGGGCCTTGTTCAGGGAGGTGACCAAGAACCAGATGGTCACTCTGACAGTGCTCCAGAGTTCATCTGTGGAAATGAGATGAAGGACAACCATCTATGCAGCACTCCACCAATCAGGCCTTTATGGTAGAGTGGCCAGACGGAAGCCACTCCTCAGTAAAATACATATTATAGCCTGCCAGTCATTTGCCAAAAGGCACCTAAAGGACACCTAAACAAGATTCTCTGGTCTGATGAAAACAAGATTGAACTCTTTGGCCTGAATGCCAAGCGTCACATCTGGAGGAAACCTAGCACCAGCTCGGTGGTGGCAGCAGCATGCTGTGGGGATGTTTTTCAGCGGCAGGGACTGGGAGACTAGTCAGGATCGAGGGAAAGATGAACAGAGCAAAGTACAGAGAGATCCTTGATGAAAACCTGCTCCAGAGTGCTCCGGACCTCAGACTGGGGCCAAGGTTCACCTTCCGACAGGACAACGACCCTAAGCACACAGCCAAGACAACGCAGGAGTGGCTTTGGAACAAGTCTCTGAATGTCCTTGAGTGGCCCAGCCAGAGCCCGGACATGAACCCGATCGAACATCTCTGGAGAGACCTGGGAATAGCTGTGCAGCAAAGCTTCCCATCCAATCTGACATAGCTTGAGATGACCTGCAGAGAAGAATGGGAAAAACTCCCCAAATACAGGTGTGCCAAGCTTGTGTCATACCCAAGAAGACTCGAGGCTATAATCACTGCCAATGGTGTTTCAACAAAGTACTGAGTAAAGGGTCTGATTACTTCATTTGTTTATTTTTAATACTGTCGTGGAAATTCTCACACAGGGAAACTCAAAGTCAGTCTTAAATGAATCATTGTTTGTCAGAAATTCCCACAGAAGAACATTGGTTCTTAATGTTCTCTGAACCTTCTGAGAACATGCCTTTAAATAGAACCACGAGGAAACCTGTAGGAAACATTATGCTGAAGTACAGAAAGTTTTTTCTTTCTTTTAAGAACATGACTCGGAATGATATGAACTATTTTAGAACATTCCCAATGTCAAACCAGTTGGAGAACGGAATTCTTCAGTATTTCATTTAAATGTTGGAAGGACAAATGACATGTATTTAACTATTCTTTGTAGTACTTTCTAAAAAATTATACTTGAAATAAAATTGATTTTACATTTGTTACATGTTTTTTTGCTTAGCTCACAATGACATTTAAATGTCTGCATTCAGATGTCTGTAATAGAATAAACTTGGCAAAAATAAATGTAGACATTAATAAATGCCTTTCTATAGCTTCCAAAATATATATTTTTTACAATAGTGGGGGGGTGCCAAGATGGAAACGCGGTGGGTTCAAAACAGCATGCCGTGTCAGTAATATAGTGTACATATATAAATCAGTGTATAACAGGTTCCAAGTGATATGAATTGCAAAAATCCCAAAAGGTACAAAAATAATAAAATAGCAGGTAAATTAAATCCAAATGAAACTGTAGAAAACTGAAGCTCTACATGGTGTTTTCCCGTTTCTATCAAATAAAATTTTATTGGTCACATATACATGGTTAGCAGAAGTTGTTGCCAGTGTAGCGAAATGCTCGTGCTTCTAGTTCCGACAGTGCAGCAATATATAACATGTAATCTAACAATTCCACACAACTACCTAATACCCACAAAACGAATATAATAAGAACGCATACATATAAATATATGGATGATCAATGACAGAGTGGCATAGGCAAGATACAATAGATGGTATAAAACACAGTACATATATATATATATATATATATATATATCAAGCCCCAGTCAGTTGTCCTAATCTGCTCAACCGCAGATTATCCATTATATTGTCCAGATAGTCAAGTGGCCTCTTTAACAATTAAAATAAATGTCTTCAAAAATGGAAGGCAGTCGGGAGGAGGCAAAACCAGGTGGGACAATTGTAGCCAATGAGAGGGCAGATACGTGTGTGAACAACAGGCAAAACTCCGATATAAAGTTGCCGGGATGTCACGTGTCCTACTTACATTAGCACACTCCTAACAACTTTAGCATTACAAAACTTATATTTAATCAAATGCACATGGAAAAAAATAATCCATTAATGTTTTTGTTAACCAGATTCAAAACTGATTGATCTCCATACAAAAACTCCTGGCTTGGTTTCCATACATTAATAAGCATTTCTACATAATTCTAGATCTTTCTCCGCAATCATAAATCAACCAAACTATTTTATATACATTTCCAATATATTTACTTTTCTATACACAACAAAGCTCTTATGAGTACACAAATTAACCAAAATAAATAAAACTAAATTCAAGAGGTTTCAAGGTTAGTCAAGAAATGTACATTTTATTAATATATTGAATAGTTTACATTTTTAAATACCAAAATCATATATCAAGCAATATCTAAAGGTTTATACTTGTATCCAATCAATCAAAGTTTATAATCAAAATAAAATACACATTTTAACATTTTAATCAAATTTGTGATGGAAAAAACCCATCTTTCAGACAATTAAGTTTCATGTGGCATGAACAAAAACACTTTCTCAGTCAAAAACATAACTCAGAACACAGCCTCTAGTAGCTCATGTGATTTCAGGGGCTCTAATTGTCCAAAACTATTTCCACACTGGGAGTATTATATTTTGTATTTTTTAAATTATGGATTCAAATTAGCTGCTGCCGAGGCTGCCCTTCCTGGGGTCTTCTTCTCCCGTGTATGTATCCTCTGATGTGATTTCAGGCTCCCTAACTGGGTAAAACCCTTTCCGCAATGCGAGCATTGGTAAGGCTTCTCTCCTGTGTGTGTTCTTTCATGTGTTTTCAGGCTCCCTACTTGGGTAAAACCCTTTCCACAATGGGAGCATTGGTAAGGCTTCTCCCCTGTGTGTGTTCTTTCATGCACTTTTAGATGCCCCAATTGTCCAAAACCCTTTTCACAATGGGAGCACTGGTAAGGCATCTCTCCTGTGTGTGTTCTTTCATGCACTTTTAGATGCCCCAATTGTCCAAAACCCTTTCCACAATGGGAGCAGTGGTAAGGCTTCTCTCCCGTGTGCGTTCTCTCATGGTTGTTCAGATTCCCTAATAGGGGAAAGCTCTTTCCACAGTGGGAACAGTGGTAAGGCTTCTCACCTGTGTGTGTCCTCTCATGCGTTTTCAAGCTACCTAACCAGGTAAAAGTTTTTCCACATTGTGAGCAGTGGTAAGGCTTCTCTCCTGTGTGTATTCTTTCATGCTCTTTCAGGTCCCTTGACCGGGTAAAACTAGTTCCACACTGAGAGCAGTTGTAAGGCTTCACTCCAGAGTGTATTTTCTCATGTGTTTTTAGGGTCCCTAATTGGGTAAAACTTGTTCCACACTGAGAGCAGTGGTAAGGCTTTTCTCCCGTGTGTATTCTCTCATGTACTTTTAGCTTCCCTAACCAGCAGAAACTCTTTGTACACTGCAAACATTGGAAAGGCTTTTCTGCTGTGTGTGTCCTCTCATGCTCTTTTAGGTTTCGTAACTTAGTAAAACTCTTTCCACACTGGGAGCAATGGTGTGGTCTTGCTGGTTTGGACGTCTTTGGGCCTGGTTCCACTGAAGGATGCATCCCGTAGTCAGAGTGAGAGTCTGGTTTCACTCCTGTAAAAAGACAGTGTGGTAGTTAAATAGACTTGAACATAACCTTCACATTATAAAACTGTCTTCCAATTAGGTTTAATGAAGTACTAGATTAGTTTACACAAAATGTCCATAATTGTTTTAACTTGGTGGCCATTAAAATGATAATAATGTAGAACTTAAAATGTGATCTTTCTCTTGAAAATGTGATCTGTACACATAACTAATAACTAAAGTATTAATAGCAGAAATATTTGTAGGAAATCAAAGGGAAGATATTTTGAAAAAGTAATTGGTATAGCTTTGGTACGAGAGGTCAGAGAACCTGACACACTTGTCTGTTGATCTGTAGGTTTTATGGACCGTGACTTATTGAAAATTAGACCCAGAACTGGAAATATTCATATAAACTCAGTGAAATTAAAAATGTTAGCCTAATTCTAGTAGGTGTAGTATGAGGGAAGTCAAGAGACCTAACATCAAATCGTTTTAGATGCATGCTGAACAAAAATATAAAACGCAACATGCAACAATTTTGATTTCAAAGATTTGACTGAGTTACAGTTTGAGAAATCAGTCAATTGAAATAAATAAATTAGGTAGGGGTCTGGATCAGAAACTATCTGGTGTGACCACCATTTGCCTCATTCAGGGCGACATCTCCTGGGCATAGAGTTGATCAGGCTGTTGTTTGTGGCCTGTGAAATGTCTCACTCCTCTTCAATGGCAGTGTGAAGTCACTGGATATGGCTGGGAACTGGAACACTCTGTTGTACACGTCAATCCAGAGCATCCCAAACATGCTCAATTTGTGTCATGTCTGGTGAGTAAGCAGGCCATGGAAGAACTGGGACATTTTCAGTTCGAGGAATTGTGTATAGATCCTTGCAACATGGGGCCATGCATTAACATGCTGAAACTGTGTAATGATCATGCTGTTTAATCAGCTTCTTGATATGCCACACCTGTCAGGTGGATGGATTATCTTGGCAAAGGAGAAATGCTCACCAACAGGGATGTAAACACATTTGTGCACAAAATTGGAGAGAAATAAGCTTTTTGTGCATATGGAACATTTTGGGGATCTTTTATTTCAGCTCATGAAACATAGCACCAACCCTTTACATGTTGCGTTTATATTTTTGTTCCGTGTAAATGTTTGCCCTCAGATATTTTACAATGGCTTTCTGCCAGAAGTCAAAGAGCTCTGGATGAGTTCTGTATAGCTGCCATTTTTTCCCTGTGCTTCCTAATAGCGTTTTTAAAAATCTCCTCCTCTATGCTCCGTGTACACATGCTGCTCTTCCTTCAGAAAAGCATTCATCACAACTTTGTTCATTTGCACAATTTCTCTAGTTCACTTTCGCTTGCAAATGTTAACACTCACCAAAAATGACATTCGGTAGCTACTAGCTATGCTTGTATAACTTTATGAGCAGGATTTGCCTGTCTTTGCAATTAGTTTGTTCATTTTCGCATGTTAGCCGTTAGCTAACAGCGTCTGTGATTTCACAATTAGTTTGTGCTAATTTTGTTAACATTCTGGTAATAGAGGCCCAATAGGGCTTTTCTGGCATTTTTAGTACCCCCTTGTGTGCTATGTCGGTAATACCGTAAATCCCGGGATGAGTTAAGGACGATATGAAAATCTGGATACCGCCCAAGCCTAGTTCAGATCGCTCCCTTGGGGATCTTTTATTTCAGCTCATGAAACATAGGACCAACACTTTACATGTTGCGTTTATATTTTTGTTCCGTGTAAATGTTTGCCCTCAGATATTTTACAATGGCTTTCTGCCAGAAGTCAAAGAGCTCTGGATGAGTCCTGTATAGCTGCCATTTGCTAAGAGCGCACACAAGCTCCAGTTAGACATACAGAAATAAATGATGGGATACACAAGCTACATTTCTTGCCAAATGACATCAGTATTATCACAAATTCAAAATGGACTGGTTGATTGAAATAGGGTAATATGTGTTCCGACAACAGGCTGCAGTTTTGGAATAATTGCGTCCTGTCTTTTTTCAACTGAGGCTACTTTGCGAACAAAGACAGGTTCCACACTAAAAATATACAAAAACATTAGTTTGATAAAGACAAAGAGCAGATTTTTCATCAGAACCTTTAAGCCTAGGCCTTTTCACCAAACTGAATGTTGTTGCTGTAATTTATCACCATGCAGTGTTCAATGTGGAATTCTTAATCCATTTGGAAAATTCCAAAGTACCATCAGAATTATTTAAAACATGGAATGTCTGTTTATCGGAAAGAAACACAATTTAAGTTTGTGACCCTGAAAAAAATGTATACTCGCCAAATTGAGCCCAGTTTCAAATCCTCACTCTTGGAGAATAACTGTTCCAGACGCGTATGACTTCGCACTGGCAACTTTATTAATTTGGAAAAATATTGGGTTATATTTTATTCTGTTATCTTACATCATGTCTTTTTACTATAACATACAGGGATGCAAACTGGTGAGGGCCCATAAAGGTGACACTTATGTTTCTGCACTGAAAAATGCAAAAAATCCCTTCCAGGAGGAAATGCGGGTTTTAACTAATTAAACAACAAAGAATATGATCTACATGATCAGTCTCTGTGTGTAAAATACAAAGTGGTTAATGTGAACCTACCTCACAGCTAAAACATGTAATGAAAGCAACCCAATATTATTTGTTGCCTAAACTTTACTGCAAATGACTTGAGAAAAAAACAATACACTAATATTGCAGTTAGCCATGACAGCCTTTATAATAGAATGCTTGTGACCACAAACATCTAAATATTGCACATGGGAAAAAAACATCTTAAAGTAGAAATAGAATGAAACAAACAGTCATTCTATCTTTTCTCTATTTTAATGGCCACTATAGTAGACATCGATCAAGTGCACAAGGCTACATGTGCAAAAATAACATTCACAGAGTTAAAAAAATATATAATCCCCCTCACACACAAGTGTTACTGTCAAGTTCAACACAACAAAATCAATATTTTTGGATTACACAGCACATTATTACATTGTATACTTTCTGCCTGTGGTCACCTGTTCTACAATGTGCCTGCAGAGCATGATACCCTTTGTTGGCATAATTGATCTCTTTAAGGCAGAGAGAACACCTGGCATACCCCTTTTTATCCACTGTATTAAAAAAGTGAAAAAGAGGGGAAGTGTGTGATGTTCCTTTCACCTCTATAGTGGCATCCAGCTTAAGCCAAGCCCAGCTCCAGCTACACTTGATCCCTGAATCCTCTTGTTTAAAAAGCAATGCCTAATTTTCGCCTAATTCTCTCATTCTGAAAATCAACCACATACTGTAGAGGGAAAACATTAGTTCATAGATAGTAGTTAGTTCGCTAGCTAGTTAACATTTCACACAGATTGCCAGGCTCCAGTAAGCAACTAATGCGTTATAACTTGAGGAAAGGCAAGGTATTGTACACCAGTTAAGTGAATTGGTTAGGTTACAAACGTTAGCTCATCTGATGTTGTAACGTTAGCTAGCTAACGTTAGCTGTCTGACTTTATTAGCCAGGTACTTTTTACAACACGAACTCAATTATTTGATCAGTTAAATTGGCTAATGTTGCTCAACATTTCTCTGGCTAGCTAACGGAGAATTCGATCCAGCTAGCAAGATACTTAACAATGCTAACAATACTTGTTCCACCACACTTTCTCCCTCACCTCAAACTTTCCAAATGCCAGTTGTTTTTGGTCACAGCTCTTGAAGTACGCTTCATCATCTTCTCACCCCCATCTCCGTGGTCAGGCTTCTCACCGACCTCTTTTGTTATCGTTCAGGGGACGCGCTGCTGTAACTGTCAAACTGCCATTCCACTCTCCGCTGTCTTTCCAGAGCGCGCGCTGATGCTGTAACTAGCAAATTGGTTGTCTCTTCTCTCTTCAGTCTCGTGCTGCATTCTGTTGTTATGTGAACGATTGGCTCAGGGGAGGAGACTGTTTAATAAAGATTTCTAAGCCTAGAGACAATTGAGACATGGATTGTGTGTGCCATTCAGAAGGTGAATGGGCAACACAAAATATTTAAAATAAAAAATATATACAGTGGGGCAAATAAGTATTTAGTCAGCCACCAATTGTGCATGTTCTCCCACTTAAAAAAGATGAGAGGCTTGTAATTTTCATCATAGGTACACTTCAACGATGACAGACAAATGAGAATTTAAAAAATCCAGAAAATCACATTGTAGGATTTTAATGAATTTATTTGCAAATTAGGTGGAAAATAAGTATTTGGTCACCTACAAACAAGCAAGATTTCTGGCTCTCACAGACCTGTAACTTCTTCTTTAAGAGGCTCCTCTGTCCTCCACTCGTTACCTGTATTAATGGCACCTGTTTGAACTTGTTATCAGTATAAAAGACACCTGTCCACAACCTCAAACAGTCACACTCCAAACTCTACTATGGCCAAGACCAAAGAGCTGTCAAAGGATACCAGAAACAAAATTGTAGACCTGCACCAGGCTGGGAAGACTGAATCTGCAATAGGTAAGCAGCTTGGTTTGAAGAAATCAACTGTGGGAGCAATTATTAGGAAATGGAAGACATACAAGACCACTGATAATCTCCCTCGATCTGGGGCTCCACGCAAGATCTTACCCCGTGGGGTCAAAATGATCACAAGAACGGTGAGCAAAAATCCCAGAACCAAACGGGGGGACCTAGTGAATGACCTGCAGAGAGCTGGGACCAAAGTAACAAAGCCTACCATCAGTAACACACTATACCGCCAGGGACTCAAATCCTGCAGTGCCAGACGTGTCCCCCTGCTTAAGCCAGTAAATGTCCAGGCCCGTCTGAAGTTTGCTAGAGAGCATTGGGAGAAGATTGGGAGAATGTCATATGGTCAGATGAAACCAAAATATAACTTTTTGGTAAAAACTCAACTTGTCGTGTTTGGAGGACAAAGAATGCTGAGTTGCATCCAAAGAACACCATACCTACTGTGAAGCATGGGGGTGGAACATCATGCTTTGGGGCTGTTTTTCTGCAAAGGGACCAGGACAACTGATCCGTGTAAAGGAAATAATGAATGGGGCCATGTATCGTGAGATTTTGAGTGAAAACCTTCCATCAGCAAGGGCATTGAAGATGAAACGTGGCTGGGTCTTTCAGCATGACAATGATCCCAAACACACCGCCCGGGCAACGAAGGAGTGGCTTCGTAAGAAGCATTTCAAGGTCTTGGAGTGGCCTAGCCAGTCTCCAGATCTCAACCCCATAAAAAATCTTTGGAGGGAGTTGAAAGTCCGTGTTGCCCAGCAACAGCCCCAAAACATCACTGCTCTAGAGATCTGCATGGAGGAATGGGCCAAAATACCAGCAACAGTGTGTGAAAACCTTGTGAAGACTTACAGAAAACATTTGACCTCTGTCATTGCCAACAAAGGGTATATAACAAAGTATTGAGATAAACTTTTGTTATTGACCAAATACTTATTTTCCACCATAATTTGCAAATAAATTCATTAAAAATCCTACAATGTGATTTTCTGGATTTTTTTTCTCCTTTTGTCTGTCATAGTTGAAGTGTACCTATGATGAAAATTACAGGCCTCTCTCATCTTTTTAAGTGGGAGAACTTGCACAATTGGTTGCTGACTAAATACTTTTTTCCCCCACTGTATATTTAAAAAAATACAAAATATTTAAGTGCCTTTGAACGGGGTATGGTAGTGGGTGCCAGGCTCACCGGTTTGATGGTGTCAAGAACTGCAAAGCTGCTGGGTTGTTCATGCTCAACAGTTTCCCGTGTGTATCAAGAATGGTCCACCACCTAAAGGACGTCCAGGCAACTTGACACAAGTGTGGGAAGCATTGGAGTCAACATCCCTTTGGAAAGCTGGTCCATGCCCCGACGAATTGAGGCTGTTCTGAGGGAAATATTAGGAAAGTGTTCCTAATATTTTGTACACTCAGTGTATATGGGGCAGTTAGGAATAGTTATCTGTAAGGGTTACGATAAAATAGGCATTGCTGTGCACTGTTGGCATAGATCAGGTATTCCCAAACTGGGGTACATGTATAATGCCCTCGGGGGTATGCCAAATAAAAATGTGATTCACATTTTCAAACAGTCCCATTTAGATTTTCCAACGGGGCTATACATTTGGGTGAGGTTTTTTCTCTCGCCTGAGTAGCCTCGTTTCACTGCCAAAAATTAAATTAAACCAGCTAGTGTTCAGCAAAATAACAACACAATGTCAAACACAGGTAGCCGAGTCAAATAATTAACATCCAATCACATTAACCGTTACTCTCTTGCGGGAAACCTTCACTCTTGCACAGACATTAAGAAACGAAACATGCCAATTTGAAAAATAAGCCCCGGGAGTTTTTTGAGCGAGAATAAAGATAACTTTTGAGTAGTAAGACATGTATAAAAGCAACAGATACCATTAATAAGAAGGGACTAGAACCGTCTTATATGGTGAGCTACCGGGTGGCTAGGACAGGCAAGCCCCATACTATTGTGGAGGACTTCATTCTTCCTGCTGCCGCGGATATGGCTGGGACAATGCTGGGGGAAAAATTCAAAAAACTATACAGACAATGCCTTCATCAAACAACACTGTTTCACAACGCATCAGTGACATGGCAGGAGATGTTTTGAAACAATTACTGCTTCGCATACAAGCCAGTGAATTCTATGCGTTACAGCTGGATGAGTCAACAGAAGTGGCGGGACTGGCACAGGTATATATCCGTTACGTTTATGGGGGCGTCAATTAAGGAAGACATCCTCTTCTGCAAACCACGGGAAACCAGGACAACAGGAGAGGATATTTTTAAAGCACTGGACAGCTTTGTGACATCAATGTGTTGGGATCTGTACTGATGGCACAAAAGCCATGACAGGGAGACATAGTAGAGTGGTAAACGGGCTTGCAAGCAGCTGCTCCCGACACCACTTGGGTAAACTGCATCATCCACTGAGAGGCTCGTGCTGCCAAGGGAATGCCTGGCAGTTAAAAATGTTTTGGACACTACAGTGAAAATGGTTAACTTTGTTAAAGCAAGGTCCCTGAGGCCTCCCGGGTGGCGCAGTGGTTAAGGGTGCTGTACTGCAGCGCCAGCTGTGCCATCAGAGACTCTGGGTTCGTGCCCAGGCTCTGTCGTAACCGGCCGCGACCGGGAGGTCCGTGGGGCGACGCACAATTGGCCTAGCGTCGTCCGGGTTAGGGAGGGTTTGGCCGGTAGGGGTATCCTTGTCTCATCGCGTACCAGCGACTCCTGTGGCGGACCGGGCGCAGTGCGCACTAACCAAGGTTGCCAGGTGCACGGTGTTTCCTCCGACACATTGGTGCGGCTGGCTTCCGGGTTGGATGCGCGCTGTGTTAAGAAACAGTGCGGCTTGGTTGGGTTGTGTATCGGAGGACGCATGACTTTCAAACTTAGTCTTTCCCGTGCCCGTACAGGAGTTGTAGCGATGAGACAAGATAGTAGCTACTAAAACAATTACCAGGAAATTGGGGAGAAAAAGCCGGGTTGTGACCAAAACTCACACTCATTCTTATGTTTAATAAATCTATTGTATAGGGTGTGTGTGGCAGGCTTGATGGCAAATGATGGCAAAAAACAACATTTGAGAGTGCGCTGACCCTGGTGCTAGAGGGGGTACGCAGCTGGAGATTGAATGTTTGAATGGGTACGGGACAATAAAAAGTTTGGGAACCACTGGCATAGTACAGTCAAATGCCCATACCTAGTTACAGGTAAGGATTACTAAAATTGTATGGTACAACCTTGTAGCTACTGTTGTCCTGTCTCACCAGCTACAAGCAGAGGCTACATAGAGAAGGCCCAGCCAACAGAATGACAGTCCAAATTATTCACATCTTCTCTCTCTTTTAGTCATGTCCATTTCAGAGCTGTTCAAGATGGAGCAGATAGACATGGTCGCCCTGTTCATGCTTTATTTTTTCTCTCCTCACATTATTAGCTCCAAATGTTTATTTTTTTAATGTATTTTTCACATACAGATGGAAATACCTTTGGGATATCAGAGCAGCGGTAAGGCAACAGCATTTCGACCAGAAATAAGACTTTACTGAATTGGATCCATTGTTCGTACCCTGCCCCAAGGTAATTCGACTTATCCAAGACACCGGTACCTGTCAAAAGTTTGGACACACCTACTCATACACGGGTTTTTCTTTATTTCTGACTATTTTCTACATTGTAAAATAATAGTGAAGACATGGAAACTATGAAATAACATATATGGAATCATGTTGCTGTGGTAGCCATGCTGGTTAAGTGTGCCTTGAATTCTAAATAAATCACAGACAGTGTCACCAGCCAAGCACCCACACCTCCTCCTCCATGCTTCACAGTGGGAACTACACATGCAGAGATCATCCGTTCACCTACTCTGCGTCTCACAAAGACATGGCGGTTGGAACCAAAAATCACAAATTTGGACTCATCAGACCAAAGGACAGATTTACAACAGTCTAATGTCCATTGCTCGTATTTCTTGGCCCAAGCAAGTCTCTTCTCCTTATTGGTGTCCTTTAGTAGTGGTTTCTTTACAGCAATTTGACCATGAAGGCCTGATTCACTCAGTCTCTGAACAGTTGATGTTGAGATGTGTCTGTTACTTGACTGCATTTATTTGGGCTGCAATTTCTGAGGCTGGTAACTCTAATGAACTTATCATCTACAGCAGAGATAACTCTGGGTCTTCCTTTCCTGTGGCGGTCCTCATGAGAGCCAATTTCTTCATAACGCTTGATGGTTTTTGCGACTGCACTTGAAGAAACTTTCAAAGTTGTTAAAATGTTTTCCATATTGACTGACCTTCATGTCTTAAAGTAATGATGGACTGTTGTTTCTCTTTGCTTATTTGAGCTATTCTTGCCATAATATGGATTTAGGGCTATCTTCTGTATACCACCCCTACCTTGTCACAACACAACTGATTGGCTAAAACACATTAAGAAGGAAAGAAATTCAACAAATTAACTTAACAAGGCACACCTGTTAATTTAAATGCATTCCAGGTAACTAACTCATGAAGCTGGTTGAGAGAATGACCAGAGGTGGGAAGTTGTTATCAAGGCAAAGGGTGGCTACATTGAAGAATCTCAAATATAAAATATATATACCCTTGAATGAGTAGGTGTTCTAACTTTTGACCGGTACCCTATATATATAAATATTTGTAAATATTTATCACATTCCTTGTGTGTGATCGTATATTTTGATACATTGAATGTTAATATTGTGTACACATGTTATATATTTTTACCTCCTGTTTCAGTAAGTGATATCACTGAGTACTGCCCCTATATGTATATACAGTATATATGTAGGACCTTCCACCCCATCTGGGAAATGGATGCCTGATAAAGACCTAAGGTTTGAAACATTGTTATAAATAAAATCAGGGAGCATGAGCAGCAGTGTGTGTTTTCCTTTATTTTTTTATATACTGTTTTACCCACTTCATATGTATATACTGCTGTATTATAGTCGAGGCCTAGCCTATTTAACTATTGCTGTACATATACTATCCTTCAGATATACTAAATATTCTATCCATCATGTCTATACATCCCATCATACACACACTCCGGAATCCGACATTGCATCCTAATATTTCGTAATTCCATAATTTTATTTTTTAGATGTGTGTGTGTGTGTGTGTGTATGGTATTGTCCCTCTCATCACAGGGCCTTCCGCTGGAGGTATTGATGAGCGAACTCCGAATATCCAAAGTGAAAACAAATTTACGGCAGTACTTACTGGTGTTAATCAGATCTCCTGTCTCATCTTCCTCATTCAATGTGACAGTAATCTCCCCTTCCTCCTTCACTCCAAAAACGGCACCATCCTCTCTCCCTCTGAATGCGTCCTCCTCTTCTTTCACTGAAACGTCTTTCTCTTCTTCTTTCAATGTAACATCCTCACCTTCTATTTCGTTTTTTACTGTGACGTTCTCCTCTTCACTTTCTTCTTTCACGACAATATTTAGCCACATACCCTCTTTCTTCGTCCAGTAGACCTCTTTCTTAGCAGGGAGAGAGTAGCTGGGTGAGCTCATGGTCGGAGATGCTAGCTAGCTAGCTAACATTAGCGACTAGCCTAAATTAGTGCTACTGCTAACTTAACCAGCCTGTGGGTCTGCTTGAAACAACGTAACATGAAATTAAATGGGGTAACACAAAGACACGACAGCAGTGTGTTTAAAACACTGTGAATAATATACACCAAAACAGTCTAAAGACCTTTAACGTTTCGGTTGTTGGTTAGCAAGCTACCGATGTTGCTGACTAGCTGTTCTTCTTCTTTGAGGCTTATTGACAGACGACAACCGAGAAGGTGTATTGTCGCCATCTACTGTATGGGTTGTGAATGAGAATGTAGTTTTTCTTTGTGGGAAAAACAACATCAAATACAAAAAAATCCATCCCACTCCTTCAGTCATAGTCCAATTCACATCCCTACTGTGAGGATGGAACAGTCCCAAAAAACGTTCAGTGGCAATGCATATTTTCTCAGATTTCCTATTTCTTTGCTCTGTGCAGTTTATAACCTATGCAATAAATTATACAAAGTCCATCTTTTAAACATGCAACATGTCAATATACTGTTGGCTAGGAACATTTACTGGTGTCACTAATCCAACTACCATTGCTTCTTCAACATTACTCTCTTCTTCCACTCTTCTCACCACCTCCGTATACAAAACATACACTTGCCACCTCCTTCACTCTAACAGGGCACTTCAGTAATTTGGGCACATATTCACCACCACAATTGTAACATTTCACCTCAACTGGCATACGATACTCCCCCAGCCTACATTAAATTAAATGTTATTTGTCACATGATTTGTAAACAACAGGTGTAGACTAGCACCCAACAGGGTCCTGTTGGTTCCAGACCGCTTGCCATACAGTAACAGAGAAAACAGTCTATGGCTTAGGTGGCTGGAGTCTTTGAAAAATGTTGGGCCTTCCTCTGACACTGCTTGGTATAGAGGTCCTGGATGGAAGGGAGCTTGGCCCCAGTGATGTACTGGGCCATGCTCACCACCCTCTGTAGCGTCTTGCAGTCAGGTGCCTTGCAGTTGCCATACTAAGCGGTGATGAAGCCAGTCAAGATGCTTTCAATGGCGCAGCTGGCAAATATTTTCAGCCTCCCAAGGGGGAAGAGGTGCTGTCATGCCCTCTTCACAACTGTGCAGGTGTGTGTGGACCATGTTAATTCCTTTGGTGATGTGAACTCTGAGGAACAACCTCCCCTCCATTTCAATTTTCTGCTCCCATAGCAAGTCAAAATTGTCACAAAAAGGGATATTCCTGTCTTTGCAGAGTTCAGGAACTCGTTTAGGGCAGCGAGGTGGATGCAATGTTCCTAACCCCTTCTATAGCACGGCAGGGGGCCAGAGATGACTGTTCTCTTTCCTGTGCAAACAAGGGTGTTTAAGAGAATGTTGCAGTCCTTCAATTCCTCAGATTGCCGAAAGTGAATGTTGTTAAATCCAACATAAGTGACAATGGTGCGGACATTAGAGTAGTTGGCTAGAACTATTGGCAAGAGGACCTCGGCGTGGGATTCGTGAAGTACCTCGGCGTTACTCTGGACCCGTATCTCTCTTTTGACGAACATATCAAGACTATTTCAAAGACAGCTTTTTTGCATCTTCGTAAAATTGCAAAAATCAGAAACTTTCTGTCCAAAAATTATACAGAAAAGGGAATCCGATGATTTTGTCATTTCTAGATTAGACTACTGCAATGCTCTACTTTCCGGCTACCCTATAAAGTACTAAATAAACTTCAGTTAATGCTAAACACGGCTGCTAGAATCTTGACTAGAACCAAAAACTTTGATCATATTACTTCAGTGCTAGCCTCTCTACACTGGCTCCCTGTAAAGGCTAGGGCTGATTTCAAGGTTTTACTGCTAACCTACAAAGCATTAAATGGACTTGATCCTACCTATCTCTCCGATTTGGCCCTGCCATACATACCTACACGTACGCTACGGTCGCAAGACACAGGCCTCCTTACTGTCCTTAGAATTTCTAAGCAAACAGCTGGATGATGGGCTTTCTCCTATAGAGCTCCATGTGAGAGACACATACTCTGTCTCAACATTGAAGTCTTTATTGAAGACTCATCTCTTCAGTAGCTCCTATGATTGAGTAGTCTGGCCCAGGGGTGTGAAGGTGAAAGGAAAAGCACTGGCGCAACGAACCACCCTTGCTGTCTCTGCCTGGCCAGTTCCCCTCTCTCCACTGTGATTCTCTGCCTCTAACCCTATTACGGCGGCTGAGTCACTGGCTTACTTACTGGTGCACTTCCATCCCGTCCCTAGGAGGAGTGCATCACTTGAGTGGGTTGAGTCACTGACGTGATCTTTCTGTCTGTGTTTGGCGTCCCCTCGGGTTTGGGCCGTGGGGGAGATCTTTGTGGGCTATACTCAGCCTTGTCTCCGGGTAGTAAGTTGGTGGTTTGAAGATATCCCTCTAGTGGTGTGGGGGCTGTGCTGTGGAAAAGTGGGTGGGGTTATTTCCTGCCTGGTTGACCCTGTCTGGGGGCATCGTCGGACGGGGCCACAGTGTCTCTCGACCCCTCCTGTTTCAGCCTCCAGTATTTATGCTGCAGTAGTTTATGTGTCAGGGGTCTGTTATATCTGGAGTATTTCTCCTGTCTTAGCCGGTGTCCTGTGTGAATTTTAGAATGCTCCCTCTAATTCTCTCTCTCTCCCTCCCCTCCCGGAGGACCTAAGCCCCGGTACAACGCCTCAGGACTACCTGGCCTGACGACTCCTTGCTCTCCCCAGTCCACCTGGTCATGCTGCTGCTCCAGTTTCAACCGGAGCAGCAGATGTGCTACCTTGTCCCGGACCTGATGTTTTTGACTCTATCGCTCTACCGCACCTGCTGTCTCGAACTCTGAATGCTCTACTATGAAAAGCCAACTGACATTTACTCCTGAGGTGCTGACCTGTTGCACCCTCTACAACAATTGTTGTATTATTTGAATTATTATTTGTATTACCCTGCTGGTCATCTATGAACTTTTGAACATCTTGGCCATGTACTGTTATAATCTTAACCTGGCACAGCCAGAAGAGGATTGGCCACCCCTCAGAGCCTGGTTCCTCTCTAAGTTTCTTCCTAGGGAGTTTTTCCTAGCCACCGTGCTTCTACTGTACATCTGCATTGCTTGCTGTTTGGAGTTTTAGGCTGGGTTACTGTATAGCACTTTGTGACATCGGCTGATGTAAAAAGGGCTTTATAAATACATTTGATTGATTGATTGATTGAGGAGGGAGTTGATGTCTTGGACAAGGATGCCTGGGTGACAGTGGACCTTGGTAGTCCCGCAAGCCGCAGACAGGTCAAAATATCTCACCATTGTGCTGCACACGAAGATGGTGGTGGTGATGGAATCCGATGGGGAAGAAAGAGGGGGAACAGAACAGCCCTGTCTTGGGCAGGGGTGAGGAGGTGAGCTTCGACTTATGCCAGCCTGACTTACTGCACATGTACCAGTTAGCAGTGGATGGCGTCAGAATCCTTGGGGAGATGGAGGATGGCCCAATACCTTGTTTCCTTTGGTCAGCAACCAGCTGAGCTTTGGAGGGTGCCTCTGGATGACTGCTGGCTGTTAGTGTGCTCCCAGGATCAGAGCTGACTCCTGGGGCCGGTGTGTTCGCCTCCTGAGGGGCAGAGCTGTTTAAAAGCTGGATCTGATCTTCCAGGATGTATGGAGGCCGACCAGACTGCCACCCACCCGACCTTCTTTGCCTTGCCAGTGTCCAGTTTCCCACTGGCTGCGGAGTTGAGCTTACCATCTGGATTGGAGCAGGTCAATACCAGCCAACTCATCGACCCCTTGGCCGTAGGAGGCATTCAGAACTGAAATGCTGTGTGCCTGGGCTGGCTGCATCAAAGTACTTAGAAAGCACATCTTGTTTTTTCCGCAGCTGAGCTAGCAGCCAGAGAATCTCTTCCCTAAGCTGCTTGATGATGATAAATTCTTTGTCTGTTCCAAATGTATGTTTATCTGTTTCACCTTACTTTCCTCCTCTTGTGTTGATATCATCTCACAACTAGCGTATTTGAGCCCAGACTTAGACACAAATACCACTGGTGTTTCGACTCTAGCACTGCTAGCGTTACCTTGCTCTGTTAGCTTGATGTCTAGCCACTAACTATTGTGTTTTTTTGCAGGAATCCGGGACACAAACCTGCGGCCCCAGCCGAAAAGGCTAACTGCGTCGCGGAATCCTTAGCTATCAAAACCAATGGTTAAAGATGTTGCTGTTTACATGATTAAAAACTATTTAATGAAAACTATTTCTTAAAACAACAGACCGAGTGTAGTCAGGATTGAGGCAAAGATGAACGGAGCAAAGTACAGAGAGATCCTTGATAAAAACCTGCTCCAGAGCACTCAGGATCTTCGACTGGGCAGAAGGTTCACCTTCCAACAGGACAACGACCCTAAGCACACAGCCAAGACAACGCAGGAGTGGCTTCAGGACAAGTCTCTGAATATCCTTCAGTGGTCTTCAGAGCATTGCTATGCTTATCATGTGAAGGAATAGTTTATCTGTTGCATCAGGCTCATTGCTTAAAAAGAAATGTATGCGAGAGGTTGTATTCATTTGGGATCTATCGCATCCCACTGTCAAAGAGCATGTTTGGGATATTTATTTATTACACAGAAGGACAAGTTGACTAATAGAATAGGTACACTTTTGTCCTATGGGGGATAGTAGATTTACATAGGCTAGTGCTTTTGCTGTTCGTTAGGCCTACTCATCTTGTTGGCTGACGAAATGTGGGCTAAATGTGGACAGTTCTTCTAACATCTTCAATATACGCCTCAGAATTCGATTAGAGGGAAGAGCACAGTTGTGTCCCCAATATGTCTGTCTTCACTTGTAGCCTACGTGTTAGCTGAGATGCCTGTGAGAAGGACCCGATCACGTAATGGGCATTGGCTAATAGGAATTTATATATACAGTGGGGAGAACAAGTATTTGAAACACTGCCAATTTGCAGGTTTTCCAACTTACAAAGCATGTAGAGGTCTGTAATTTTGATCATAGGTACACTTCAACTGTGAGAGACGGAATCTAAAACAAAAATCCAGAAAATCACATTGTATAATTTTTAAGTAATTAATTGGCATTTTATTGCATTTATCACATTTTCATACACATTTAGCTTGACGACTAATACACAAATTAACTCAATAAAATACATTGACAAGAAATGCACACTATTCATTGATTTAACCATTTAGATTTTGAAATATCCAAATCATTATCAAATTCATTTTTCAACATCCAAACAATTTATCCAATCAAATTAATTTAGCAATATCCAAATCATATGTTCAATTCAAGGGGTTTAAGGTTAGAATTAATAAATGCAAAATACCATTAATCTATATAATAATTGTATAAACTAACATCCTGTCCAGGGGGTGTACTTGTACAACAAGCTACCTCAACCAACAGAAATAGGAGATAGGAACAGGAGCCTATCAGCCTCCTGGCTTAGAATATAGCCAAGCCCTGTGCAAGTTGTTACTTAAATAACAATTTACAACATTTTAAAATATCCAAATCATAAAATGAACATCTAAGGGGTTTATTCTTGTATTCAATATATCATAATACAAAATTAATACATCTGAATTTATATATAATCATGTCTAAAACAATAATACAAAAATAAGCCTATTTTCAAGCAAGCTTTAAATAAGCCTATTTTCAAGCAAGCTTTCAAATATACAATTTGATTTCATAAGGCATAAACAAAAACACAAATTCTCAAGTCAAAAACATAAGTCTGAACACAGCCTTTCTATTCTCTCATGTGATTTCATGTCCTCTAACTGGGAAAATTTATTTTCACAATGAGAGCAGTGGTATGTCTTCTCCTCCTGTGTATGTATCCTTTCATGCTTATTCAGATACCGTAACTGGCTAAATATATTTCCACACAGGGAGCAGTGGTAGGTCTTAGCCCCTTCTGTGTGTGCCCTGTCATGCCTATACAGGCCCCCTAACTTAGTAAAACTCTTTCCACACAGAGAGCATTGGAAGGGTTTCTCTCCTGTGTGTGTCCTCTTGTGCTTATTTAGGGCCCCTACCTGGGTAAAACGCTTTCCACAGTGGGAACATTGGAAAGGCTTTTCTCCTGTGTGTGCCCTCTCATGCGTTTTCAGGCTCCCTAACCAGGTAAAAGTTGTCCCACATTTTGAGCAGCAGTAACGCTTCTCTCCAGAGTGTATTCTTTGATGTATTAATAAGTACCCTACATAGTTAAAACTCTTTCCACATTGGGCGCAGTGGTGAGGCTTTTCTCCTGTGTGTGTTCTCTCGTGTTTTTTCAGGCTCCCTAATTTGGCAAAACTCTTTCCACACTGAGAACAGTGGTGTCGTCTCGGTGGTTTGGGTGTCTCTGGGTCTGGTTCCCCTGAAGGACTCTTCCTGCTGTCATGGCGAGAGTCAGGTCCCTCTCCTGCCAAAGACAAACGGAGTGATAAATGATAAAACAGTCTTCACATGAGTTTTAATCCAAACTAGATTGCTCAAAACCCGAAGGCTAGTTTTCACAACATTTCATCATTAAATATAAAATTTGCTGCGTTTTTTCTCTCTCCATTTTTGGTGGGGGTATAAGAATGATGTAGAGCTTCAAATCTAAATCTTGCTCTCTTGGAATGTCCTGTTTTTAGGCTCAGCAGAGCACAATTATTAAGCAATGAGGCCTGAGGGGGTGTGGTATATTGCCCAACAACCCCTGAAGTGATTTATTGCTATTGGGCAATTCCAGTTACTGAATTGCCCTGAGATTCATTTTAAAAATGTATGCCAATTATGTATGCCTGTACAGTAGATTTCAGTACACTGTACTGTATTGTACTGAACGATACTCTACCGAACACTACTCTACTGTCCTATACTTTCTATAATGAAAAATACAATACTTTACTCTATTCTACTGTACTGAACTCAAACCTACTCCTCTGTGCTGTACTCTAGTTATCTGTACTTTGATGTCCAAACTTGTGAAACATAGACATCTATGAGGGGCGGAGTTCATTAGAATAATAGCTATTGTGTAGAATAATAACTAAACACGCAAAAGAGGATATTACATTTTCTACCTTTGTGTACCTATTCATGATACATCACCATGAAGATAATGACATGAATAATTATGAATTTCTGTATAGTACAGCTCATGGACCCATTACGTAATTATGTTACCGGATGTTAAGCCACTTCACTTACTGTAGTTCAATAAACAAAATAGATTTTTCAAAACTCAATGTGTCATATCATAGCTGCAGTGTTGGGGAATGTTACTTTTTAAAGTAACGTGTTACGTTACTTACTGTGGAAAGTAACTCGTTACATTACTTTGCTATACCAAAAAAAGAAAACCCTCTGAAGATGCCTTGCGTGTGTTGGTCATTCTTACGCACACAACCAAAGAATGGCTTGCATACTAGCCTACTACCATCCATAAAGTTGCTTCTCAATGAAGATGACAGTTGATGCACAAAGCATTGGGTTGGAAACCCAATGAGTCAGAAGTTTACATACACTCAATTAGTATTTGGCAGCACTGCCTTTAAATTGATTAACTTGGGTCAAACGTGTCGGGTAGCCTTCCACCAGCTTCCCACAATAAGTTGGGTGAATTTTGGCCCATTCCTCCTGGCAAAATAAAGTTCTAAACCGGTTCGAATCCAAAAAAGTAAAAAGATGTATATTGTTCCTTTCTGTTCCTTGTTAATTAAACAGACAGTAAGTTACTTCACCAATCAGTGTGTATAGAGCAGCTTGCTATGGAACGGGCAAGCTATTTACATGCATTTGACAGACAAGTGTCTGTGACAAGCGAGGCTTGAAGTACGGGGCATTGGTTTGAAGCACAGGGCATCTTGTTGTTATGATGTGCATTATTTGAATTAGGTCCACAGAATTATACCTATGGAGGAGTGGATTCAATGAAGGAACTTTGAATGTCTTTGAACTTAAGAAAGAGTTGGCTTTCGATGGACCAGAGCAAGCTAGCTGGCTAACAAGCTTGTGTGTGCTGAGAGGCATCAGAATTTAAATAAAAACATTTTAAATCCAATGTGAAACGTGATAACTACAGTATCCATAACTAGCATTGAAGAATGTAATCCATTGCAGTGCTAGAGGCGTTCCTACTGACCCGGGTTCAATCCCAGACTGTGTTGCCGACGGAATACCCATGAGGCGGCCCACACTTGGCCCAGCGTCGTCCGAGTTAGGGGATGGTTTGACCGGTCAGGATGTGCTTGTCCCATCGCGCTCTAGCGATTCTTTGTGGTGGGCCGGGCGCAAGCACGCTGACAGTCGCCAGTTGCACCGTGTTTCCCCTGACACATTGGTGCGGGTTAAGCGAGCAGTGTGTCAAGAAGCAGAGGCTTGGCAGGGTCATGTTTCGGAGGACGCACGATTCTTGACCTTCGCCTCTCCCGAGTCCATACGGGAGTTGCAGCGATGAGACTACCAAGACTAACTACCAATTGGATACCACGAAATTGGGGAGGAAAAAGGGGTAAAAAGTTATGAAAAAAAGTGGTTTTGGTTCTATTCCCTGAACCGGTTCCAACACCTGGGACCCCAAGCCCTTGAATGACGTTTTACATTGTCACATCCGAGTGTACCTTAAAATGTCCCTTACCAAGCAAGGGAAAGAGATAATCGGAGAGGCAGCGTCCTTGGTGAAAATCTTGAAGTTGAGCTTAAAAACAACCAACCTAAAGCTATTAATGTACCTAGTAAGCTAACGTATGTAGCTAGCACTCTTGTCAGTTAGCTAGCTACAGTTACCCATAACTGGCTAGCTAGTTTAATTGTTTGGTGATTTATTCCAATACATTTAAAAATTCCCCAAAATATGTTTATGAATCCAGCAACGTTTTATAGGCTACTCATTTTATAGGCTACTTTTATAGGCTACTCACTACAAGACTAAGCCAGTTTGCCAACCTTAAAACCAAAATCTAGCGTAGCACCTCGTATTAACAGCATATTCAACAGCGTGGGGTTGAGGGGCCGGCGACGTTGTGGCTGGGAGAGCAAACCCGTGGCCTTCTTCTGCAGCTGGGGATTCCGGCGGCTCCTACAGGTGTTGCATACTGGGAGGCACTGGCAGTGATGATGCAGCTGTCAGGAGTGGTTCCAGCGGGGGTCCAACAGAGGCGATGGCGTCGATGGTCTCATCCATGGCAGCCATCTCCTGTGCCCTGAAGACTGCTGACGCTCTTTCTCCTCTGCCTCAGCCCTCTCCTTCTCACCCACGTGTATATTCCTCCCCGGTGCTGGTGGAAGGCACAGTGCTGCTGGTTCCAGGAGAGGCAGTGCTGGGACCTGGTAGGGACCGAGACGGCATTAAACGGGACCCTTCAATGGCTGAAGGGTCAAAAGGGAAGAGGCCACACTTCTTGAACCCTTCCACCACATAGCGCATGCCCTTGCAGTGCTGGTAAGGGTAGCAGAATACTCTGGCAAGTTATGATTTGTTTACCATGTAGGAGTGGTTAAAATGGCTAAGGTCTCCAGCTACCTTGGAGAATTCAGCCTTTAAAGGGCCAAAGTATGTCACGTCCAGCAGCTGCAGGACATGGGTGCAGTGTGGTGGAAGACAAAGAAGTATAACCCCTTCCCTTAGGGCCTCCGTGAGCACCTCGAGTTCCATGTGGCTCTTGTGCCCATCAAAGAGGAGAAGGAGAGGGCGCTCCTTCACTGCATGCTTAATGAAGTGCCGAAACCACTTCCTGAACAGGTTCCCGTCAATGTAACCACTGTTTGACCGCACATACAAGGCTTGGGGGGGCCTCCCAGTGTATAGTGGCCACCGGGGAAACACTTGGGGTAGATGATAAACGGGGGGAACGTCCTCCCCAGCTGCGTTGAAGCAGGCCAGCACTGTGATGTGCTCCTTGGTCCCCATAGCCTGCTGGTACGCGTGTTTTGCACCTCGGTGAGCCAGCACTTTGTGCCTGCTCTGGTTGCTATGGAACCCAGACTCAATGCAGTTATAGATTTGTCTGGGTTTCTCCCTCAGCCCACTCTCCTTCATAAAAAGTGAAGGGGCCTCCCGGGTGGCGCAGTGGTCACTGCATCGCAGCGCTAGCTGTTCCACCAGAGACTCTGGGTTCGCGCCCAGGCTCTGTCGCAGCCGGCCGCGACTGGGAGGTCCGTGGGGCGACGCACAATTGGCCTAGCGTCGTCCAGGTTAGGCCGGTAGGGATATTCTTGTCTCATCGCGCACCAGCAACTCCTGTGGCGGGCCGGGCGCAGTGCACGCTAACCAAGGTCGTCAGGTGCACTGTGTTTCCTCCGACATATTGGTGCGGCTGGCTTCTGGGTTGGATGCACGCTGTGTTAAGAAGCAGTGCGGCTTGGTAGGGTTGTGTTGTGTTTCGGAGAACGCATGGCTTTCGACCTTCGTCTCTCCCGAGCGGGAGTTGTAGCGATGAGACAAGATAGTAATTACTAACAATTGGATACCACGAAATTGGGGAGAAATTGTCAGATGTGTGGCACACTGAGCTCTCCCCCTGTCTAGGGTGTCCGGCCTCCTCATGCTCAGGTCCTTGTGCCTCCTCCTGAACATTTCCCACCACCTCTTCCTCAGTGGTGAGATTGTTTCCCCCTGGGTGTCGACAGTATCTTAGTTAATGTATACATTAAAAAATAAATACAACTTTCAGTCTTCGTAAGTCTGTAAACAAAATAGGTGTTCTGATCATACAAGAAAAAATAAAATAAATTGAGGTACCGGAGTAATCCGAAAAATAGTCACCTGATGCTTGTTAGGTAACATTAATCAATACAAGCAAAATGAGAATACCATGGCCGAAACCATCAATCTGTTCCTTCTGGTGGGATTGTAGGGAGGAATATGGATTTCTGAACCGTTGATGAAGCCTCGTCCTCCAACAAAGTAAGCGGCCTTTCCCTCATTTCGTGCTATCTTGTTCGTTGGCCACAACTTGTTCCTTCTTTCTATGTCCTCCGGGCTGAGATGCTCGGCAAAACAGCTCTGGAGGAAGGCCTTCTTCCTAGCAACTTTCCAGACAGCATCCCTGTAGAATCTGGCAGTAAAGTGTATGATGATACCCCTTGGTCTTGAATCATTTGCTGTTGCATCTTTCAGAGAATATGCACAACATTGATGGTATCACCAAATTTGTTCTTCTCTGCAGGCATAACTCCTTGGCAGATGCAGATAGCCTCTCCTCACACATCCTCATTCTCCACCTCTGGCATGCAGTAGAGTCTCAAGTTCCATCTTCTTGTCTATTGTTCCAGATCAGTGAGATGTCTATGGTAGACATTGTTATTCTTTTCCACACTTTTTTCAACTTTTGCCACTCTCATTTTCCCATCCTTGATCCCACCACATGCAAACTCCACAGTCTTTTTCAAGCCTTCGATAACCATGGTGTTCGCGCCTACCATTTTCTCAATGGCGTCAGACCTGGAGTTGATGAGTAAGGAGATGCCACGATGTCAGAGTTCATGTTGGGTTTTTTGGAGGGTGGAGATTTGCACGGAGTAACCGGTAAAGAGGGGAATTCATCATCTTCAACAGCATGATATTATCCATAGGGCAAGCATAGTTATGGCAGTTGTCTATAAGCACGGAAAGCATACAATTTATTAGGCTACTGATGCAATAAGTTATGAACTTCACAGGTTGGTGAAAGTGCAAGGTGATGAGCTTGATGCTACTTTCCAATAAATACCGAGGGTCTGAATTCTATTGACATGATGATCGATGCTTGTCCATAATGTAATAATCGCTATACAATTATTCGGTACATGGGAATTTAAAGCAAAAGGTATGTGCACTACGTCATCACGCGCCGACTGTTATCCTCAAGTGAATTTGATGGAAACATCTCTGGTTGGAAAATGCGAAGATTTTATTTATACTCGCATGAAAATCTGTTGCCAATTAGATGGAAACCTAGCTACTTGCTAGAGAACTCTGAATATCTAAAGTAAAAACCCATCCGGACTCCTCTGTCAATGTGACAGTAATCTCCCCTTCCTTCTTCACTCCATGAACTGCAGTAGCCTCTTTCATGGCAACATCCTCCTCGTCTTTAATTCTGAACGCGTCTTCCTCTTCTTTCACTGTAACAGCCTCGCCCTCTACTTCCTTTTTCACTGTGACATCAACCTGTTCCTTCTCTTCTTTCACGACAATGTTCTGCCACAGACCCTCTTTCTCCGTCCAGCAGACCTCTTTTTTTTTTTTTTTTTTACAGGGGGAGAGTAGTTTAGTGAGCTCATGGTCGGGGATAAAAGCTAGCTAAATTAGTGCTAACTTAACCAGCCACTTAGCTGACTAACAACAAAGTATGACATTAAATGGGGGTAACAAGTAGATAAAACACTGCGATTAATATACACCAAAACAACCGACAGTAAAGCGCTTGAGTGTTTCGGCTATGCTGGCTATCAACCTACCGACGTAGTTGACCAACGATAGCTGTTGTTGAAGAAGCATCTGGTCCCGTCCACTAGAATTTACGTCACATGAGCAGCATCGCCCGAAAGACGCACATCGCCATCTGCTGACTGGAATGAGTAACGCAGTTGAGAGAAGTTGATTTTATTTCCAGACAAATGCTGTGTTCGAATACTCATGCTAACCGTACTATTTGTGACGTTAATTGAGTATAGTATGCATATATATATATTTATTAGTTAGAATGCCAAAAGTTATATCGGCTATCTACTCTGATTTCAGAGCACTCTCGTCTGAGTGTACCAGAGCGTGAATTTAGTAGCGCTCAACACCAGTTGAATATAGCCGGTGTCGGTAAACATCGGCAAAAAAAGCGTAATTAAATTGTTGCCAGCAGCACAGTTACATTCACCAACGCTCTGGATAACATGAAAACTGCCTAACCAGCTCTGTTAGGGCGAGTAAAATGGTCAGTGGTCTCATTTGTGTCTGGAAGGAGCTAGCAAGCTAGCCAGCGTTAGCTTGGGTGCTTGACTGCAGTTGTAAGGTCAGAATGTTCAAATCAACCCTAAACGTCCCGAGCGTCCAGTGTGCGCTTTGAGAGCGAAACGCTCTGGATTTACAAACAGACAATCCGACAATGCTCCGAATTTAGGAGCGCACTCCACATTGAATTTAATAACACACCCGAAGTCGTAAAATGTCTAACTAGTCATTTGTTACGTTAACTAGCTAGCAAGAGGTTGCATAGCAACAGCATCAACTTCCGGTAGCTTGGCGACGAGCATGTACACTCAACTGAAAGCATACTGTTCGTTTACAGCATTTTAGTATAAACTAATAGTATGTTAGTATGGGTATTCGAACACAGCTGTAAAGTGTAGTTTTTATTTATTTAATCAAATCTGAAGTAAAATTGAGCAATCTCACCTTGGCACGGTATAGGCAGCTATTGGTTCGAAGGTTGAACTCGTATTTTGAAGGGACAGGAAGTGTTGGCTGTCTAATGACAGGCATTCCACATTTAACCTCACCGACAGGTGAAAATCAAAGAGAATTCATCAAAAACAATACTGCTTTCAGAAATTATTCACACCTCGTGACTTTTTCCACATTTTGTTGTGTTATAACGTGTAATTAAAATGGATTTACACAAAATACTTTTTTAAATGGAAAATCAAACAGTAATATATCTTGATTAGATAAGTATTAATTCAAACCCCTGAGACAATAAATGTTAGAATCAACTTTGGCAGGGATTAGTCTTTCTGGGTAAGTCTCTAAGAGCTTTGCACACCTGGATTTAAAAAATAATAATAATAATAATTTCACCTTTATTTAACCAGGTAGGCCAGTTGAGAACAAGTTCTCATTTACAACTGCAACCTGGCCAAGATAAAGCAAAGCAGTGCAACAAAAACAACAACAGAGTTACACATAAACAAACATAGTCAATAATACAATAAAAAATAAAAATAGAGAAATCTTTGTACAGTGTGTGCAAATGTAGAAGAGTAGGGAGGTAGGTAATAAATAGGCCATAGAGGCTAAATAATTACTTTTTAGCATTAACACTGGAGTGATAGATGTGCAGATGATGATGTGCAAGTAGAGATACTGGGGTACAAAAGAGCAAGGGGATAAGTAATAATATGGGGATGAGGTAGTTGGGTGTGCTATTTGCAGATTGGCTGTGTACAGGTACAGTGATCGATCGGTAAGCTGCTCTAACAGCTGATGCTTAAAGTTAGAGAGGGAGATATAAGGCTCCACCTTCAGAGATTTTTTGAAATTCGTTCCAGCAGAGAACTGGGAGGAAAGGCGGCCAAAGTAAGTGTTGGCTTTATGGATGACCAGTGCAATATACCTACTGGAGTGCATGGTGGGTGTTGCTATGGTGACCAGTGAGCTGTGATAAAGCAGAGCTTTACCTAGCAAAGACTTATAGATAACCTGGAGCCAGTGGGTTTGGCGACAGATATGTAGTGAGGGCCAGTCAACTAGAGCATACAGGTCGCAGGGGTGGGTAGTACATGGGGCTTTGGTGACAAAACAGATGGCAATGTGATAGACTTCATCCAGTTTTTTAAATATTTGTATTTTATTTAACTAGGCAAGTCAGTTAAGAACAAATTCTTATTTTCAATGACGGCCTAGGAACAGTGGGTTAACTGCCTGTTCAGGGGCAGAACGACAGATTGTACCTTGTCAGCTCGGGGGGTTGAACTTGCAATCTTCCGGTTACTAGTCCAACACTCGAACCACTAGGCTACCCTGCCGCCCACTAGGCTACCCTTGCTGAGTGTTGGGGACTATTTTGTAAATGACATCCCCGAAGTCAAGGATTGGTAGGATAGTCAGTTTTACGAGGGTATGTTTGGCAGCATGAGTGAAGGAGGCTTTTTTGCGAAATAGGAAGCCGATTCTAGATTTAATTTTGGATTGGAGATGCTTGATGTGAGTCTGGAAGGAGAGTTTACAGTCTAACCAGACACCTAGGTATTTGTAGTTGTCCACATATTCTAGGTCAGAACCGTCCAGAGTAGTGGCGCTAGTCGGGCGGGAGGGTGTGAGCAGCGATCGGTTGAAGAGCATGTCCTTAGTTTTACTCGCATTTAAAAGCAGTTGGAGGCCACGGAAGGAGTGTTGTATGGTGTTGAAGCTCGTTTGGAGGTCTGTTAGCACAGTGTCCAAAGAAGGGCCAGATGTATACAGAATGGTGTACAATATTGTATATAGAATTGTACAATATTTGCTTATTATTCTTTAAAACATTCTTTATGCTCTGTCAAGGTAGTTGTTGATCATTGTTAGGCTAGCCATTTTCAAGTCTCGCCATAGATTTTCAAGCCGGTTTAAGTCAAAGCTGTAACTTGGTTACACAGGAACATTCAATGTCGTCTTGGGAAGAAACTCCAGTGTATATTTGGCCTAGTGTTTTAAGTAAGTGTCCTGCTGAAATGTGAATGTCTCCCAGTGTCTGTTGGAAAGCAGATTGAACCAAGTCTTCCTTGACGGTTTTGCCTGTACTTAGCTCAATTCCATAACCATAACATGATGCAGCCATCATGTTATCATCATGAAAATATGAAGAGTGGTACTCAGTGATGTATTGTGTTGGATATGCCCCAAACATAACTCTTTGTATTCAGGACAATTTGTTTTATTTCTTTGCCACATTTCTTGCACTATACATGTTTTGGAATATTTGTATTCAGCACAGGCTTCCTTCTTTTCACTCAGTCATGTATGTTAGTATTGTGGAGTAACAACAATGTTGTTGATCTATCGTCAGTTATCTCCTATCACAGCCATTAATCTCTGTAACTGTTTTAAAATCCTAATTGGCCTCATGGTGAAATCCCTGAGAGGTTTCCTTCCTAGTTAGGAAGGACGCCTGTATCTTTGTAGTGACTGGACACCATCCAACGAGTAACTAATAACTTCACCATGCTCAAAGGGATATTCAATGTCTGCTTTAAAAAAAAAATCTATCTATCTACCAATATGTGCCCTTTGCGAACCATTGGAAAACCTGGTCTTTATGGTTAAATCTGTGATTGACTTGCCATAACAAAATGGTTGAATACTTCTTGACTCCAGACATTTCAACTCTTCATTTTGTATTAATTTGTAAAAACATAATTCCACTTTGACATTATGGGCTATTGTTTGTCACGGATCTACACACAATCTCAATTTCATCCAATTTGAATTCAGGCTGTAACACAACAAAATGTGGAAAAAGCCAAGGGGGGGGGGGGGGGGGGGGGTAAAACGTTTCTGAAGGCACTTTTGAGATGAGACCATTTTTCGGGTTGCTTGTAAAAAAAAAGAAAGATTTTTTTTTTAAAGTACATATTGGCAGTAAATGATGATAGTTGCTCAGCGAAACTCCATATTTAGTGAGTAACAAATGTATTTTGACATTACGCTTTCAAATTGGTCTAATGTGAGAATTAATGGTTTCTAACTGGGCTAGAGAGGAGACTCGTCAAATTCATCTTCTCCTCCTCTGCCTAGGTACAAGGTTAGCGTTTCATAATATTTTTTAAAGTATTATCTTGGGCGAATCGATATCGTCAGAGCTGAATTCCACAAAGCCTGGTCTCAGCTCCACTACATTGGAGTTCATCAAAAACGTCCTTAACCATTGAGTGGAATTTAGTCAGCTAGAACAACCCCATAGCACGTCCCTGTAGTGTCTTTAATTATATGGTAAATCAAATATCTTACAAGGACTTTCTCATATCCTCTTTGACAAAATGTTCCATCTCTGCTCACTGTTTATATAAACTGACCACCTCTCTCAATACAATAGGCCTAGGATAAAATAGAAATGTATTATTTCCATCCTCTGCCGACCCACCCGGACATCCCCGCCCACCTGCAACAGCTGACATGACTAATAACAGAGGGGATTCGATTAATCTCGCCCGGACGCCCGTGTTGGCGTGTTTTGCACCGGCTGAAAGTTGATTGCATTCGATATGGAATGAGGCTGTCTCCCAGACTTGAGGCAGGTATCCCGCTCTGTACGACAGCTCAAAACAAAAGCGAGAACATATATTTTATGGAAAAAATATGTATATGTTTCTGAACGCTTGACCATGTTGCCTGGTTGACAACATAACCAAGCAGCTCAGAATGCTATTCGATTTGAGTGGCGCTCCTCCCTCACCGACTTCGCTCGGTCACGTGATGAGCCAGAGGCTGGTTCAGTTTGGGCCAGCTTAATAGAACGGCCATAGATACAGCGAAGCGGAGGAGGAGTCAAAAGAAGAGAAGTCACCTTGCTGAAGACAGTAGCGTACCAACTAATACAGGAAAACCGTGAAATTTACGTGTTGGAAGAGGCTGCGAAATTATGAATTCTTCGAAAAGGAGTGAAAGTGACTGGCAAGGCCTGGTGAGCGAGGTGAGTGCGCTGCAAAAACACTGTGACAATCGGTTGCGTGAGCCATTAGTGATGCTTAGCATATAGAATTGGGTTGCCATATGGAAAGATAAATTAAATGTCTACTTCGAGATACGTATTTTGTTACTATTATCTAGCCAATTTGAATAATTATATGGTTGTATGTGCGCATATTGCCTATCACAGCGTATTTTTTTAACACTAATCCTCCAAATCAAATCAAGCTTTATTTATACAGCACGTTTCAGACATGGAATGCAACACAATGTGCTTCAGAAGAAAAAACAAATATAAACAATGAAAATAAAAACTGAACTATTTACTACACAACAGAGATGAGAGGGTAAAAAACAAAAAAAGAACAAGAACTGAATTATTTAAAAGCACCCTAAGGAAAAGCAAAGCTAAAAAGGTGTGTTTTAATATCTCTTTTAAAATGTACACAGTTTTGGGCCCCCTCGGGTCCTCTGGCAGGCTATTCTCAGGGGCTTGGGGCATAGTAACTCAATCCTGCCTCTCCATGCCTCTTGGTCTTAGGCTATGGGATAGATAAAAGGCTAGTTAGTGCCAGAGGACCTGAGGGACCTACTGGGTACATAACCTATATGTGGAAACTCCTTCAAATGAGTGGATTTGGCTATTTCAACCACAACAGGTGTGTACAATCGAGCACACAGCCTTGCAATCTCAATAGACAAACATTGGCAGTAAAATGGCCTTACTGAAGAGCTCCGTGACTTTCAACGTGGCACCATCATAAGATGCCCCCTTTCAAATAAGTCAGTTTGTCAAATTTCTGCCGTGCTAGAGCTGCCCCAGTCAACTGTAAGTGCTGTTATTGTCAAGTGGAAACATCTATAAGCAACAACTACTAAGCTGTGAAGTGGTAGGCCACACAAACTCACAGAACGGGACCGCCAATTGATAAAAATTGTCTGTCCTCGGTTGTAACACTCACTACGAGTTCCAAATTGCCTCTGGAAGCAATGTCAGCACAATACTTGTTAGTCGGGAGCTTCATGAAGTGGGTTTCCATGGCCGAGCAGCCACACACAAGCCTAAGAACACCACGCGCAATGCCAAGCGTTGGCTGGGGTGGTGTAAAGCTCACCGCCATTGGACTCTGGAGCAGTGGAAATGCATTCTCTGGAGTGATGAATCACGTTACACCATCTGGCAGTCCGACGGTCGAATCTGGGTTTGGCGGATGCAAGGAGAACGCTACCTGCCCGACTGCGTAGTGCCAACTGTGAAGTTTGGTGGAGGAGGAATAAATGTCTGGGGCTCTTTTTCATGGTTTGGGCTGGCCCCTTAGTTCCAGTGAAGGGAAATCTTAATGCTACAGCATACAATGACATTCTAGATAATTCTATGCTTCCAACTTTGTGGCAACAGATTGACAAAGGCCTTTTCCTGTTTTAGCATGTCATTGCCCCCCAGTGCACAAAGCGAGGTCCATAGAGAAATGGTTTGTTGAGATCAGTGTGGAAGATCTTGACTGGCCTGCACAGAGTCCTGAACTCAACCCCATTAAACACCTTTGGGATGAATTGGAACGGTGACTGCGTGCCAGGCCTAATCACCCTACATCAGTAATTCTCTTGTGGCTGAATGGAAGCAAGTCCCCGCAACAATCTTCCAACATCTAGTGGAAAGCCTTTCCAGAAGAGTGGAGGCTGTTATAGTAGCAAAGGCGGGACCAACTCCATATTAATGCCCATGTTTTTGGAATGAGATGATCGACGAGCAGGTGTCTATATACTTTTGGTCATGTAGTCTAACTAACTTAAAAGCATGTCTGACATTTATTGGTGTGCACAATCATAGATTGATTTTAAAAACCAATAGAATCTTAAAATTAATTCTAAAACTGACAGGCAGCCAGTGCAGAGACCTTAAAACCGATGTATTGTGTGCTCTCCGTCTGGTCTTGGTCAACACCTGTGCTGCAACATTCTGTTTGTTTTGCAGTTGACCAATGGCTTTCTTGGGTAGACCAGACGAGAGCATTACAGTAGTCAAGCCTGCTTGTAATAAAATCATGGATGAGTCTCTCTATATCAGCCTGAGAGAGAAACGGCCGCACATTGGCAATGTTCCTCGGGCGGTAAAAAAGCTAATTTGGTCTCATTCCTAATGTGTGATTTGAAATTGAGTTCAGAATCTGAAATAACACCTAGGTTTTTTTTACCTGGGATTTTATCTTTATTGCCCGTGAATTAAAATGTGTGGCAGTATTCTTGCTGTGCTTTGGCCCCAACAATAAGTACCTTGCTCTTGTCTTGATTTAGCTAGACGAAGTTGTGTGCCATGATATTTAAATAACTAATACAGTCTAATAATTTCTGTGGAGCTAAAATACTCGGACACCAAAATGTGAAGTTGTGTATCGTTTGCGTAGCAGTGAAAATCAATGCTGACCTTTTTGATAACACTGCCAAGGGACTGTGTGTGTGTGTGTGTGTGTGTGTACTGAACAGTACCGGAACGAAAATCGAACCTTGTGGAAAGCCACATGTGATATCTATTTTCTCTGTCATCACCCTTGGTGAACATAACTCAAACTCTTGACCGGTTAAATAGGTCCTAAACCAATTTAGAACTGGACTGGAGAGGCCAACACACCTCTCCAGTCTGTTCAGAAGGACATCATGGTCAATAGGGTCGAATGCAGCACTTAAATCCAAGAGTACAAGGACAGAGAGCTGTTTGGACTCTGTTGGCTCCAAGATCATTTGCCACTTTAACTAAGGCTATCTCTGTGCTGTGGTGGGACCGAAAACCAGATTGGAATAAAAAACATTTTAAAGAATTGAGTTAGTTGGCACTTAAAGTAATTAAGCTGTTTGAAAACTAATTTCTCCTGAATTTTGCTTAAGAATGGAGGGTTTGGCCTCCCGGGGGTGGCGCAGTGGTCTAGGGCACTGCAGCGCTAGCTGTGCCACCAGAGACTCTGGGTTCGCGCCCAGGTTCTGTCGCAGCCGGCCATGACCGGGACGTCCGTGGGGTGACGCATAATTGGCCTAGCGTCGTCCGGGTTAGGGAGGGTTTGGCCGGTAGGGATATCCTTGTCTCATCACGCACCAGTGACTCCTGTGGCGGGCCGGGCGCAGTGCACACTAACCAAGGTCGCCAGGTGCATGGTGTTTCCTCCGACACATTGGTGCGGCTGGCTTCCGGGTTGGATACGTGCTGTGTTAAGAAGCAGTGCGGCTTGGTTGGGTTGTGTTTCGGAGGACGCATGGCTTTTGACCTTCGTCTCTCCCGAGCCCGTACGGGAGTTGTAGCGATGAGACAAGATCGTAACTACTAACAATTGGATACCACAAAAAGGGGGTAAAATTAAAAATACATTTAAAAATATATATTTTTTAAATAAAGAATGGAGGGTTGGAGATTGGACTAAAATTGCTGAGAGCTGAAGGATCTAGATTAATTTTCTTCAGAAGGAGTGTCACCATAGCAGTTTTTAGTGCAGTGGGGAAAGTGCCTGTGAATTGTGAATGATTTTAACAATAGCTTGCACTTCTTCAAATATGCATTTCAAATCTGTTTTGAAGGTGGTTGGGATAGGATCGAGAAGGCAGGTAGAATGCTTAAGTTGTGATGTGACTTTCCTGAGCTTGCCTGTGTCAACCAGGAAAAATATATCCATAGTGCCTTTGTGTGGTGGGCTAGGGCACATATCATCAAACTTCTCATCAGGTCTTGCTTGTCTGATAACAAACTGGGTGTCTTATGCTGTGAACTCATCACATTTAGATGTGGAGGAAAGTTCACATAGGTTTGCGGGTGCAGGATTTGGTCGACGAGCCCGTCTGCCATTTCTAATTGCCTCATTCGTGGGTTTTTCTTTATTTTTACTATTTTCTACAATGTAGAAAAATAGTGAAGACATCAAAACTATGAAATAACACATGGAATCATGTACAGTTGAAGTCGGAAATTTACATACACTTAGATTGGAGTCATTAAAACTTGTTTTTCAACCACTCCACAAATTCTTGTTAACAAACTATAGTTTTGGCAAGTCGTTTAGGACATCTACTTTATGCATGTCACAAGTAATTGTTCAACAATTGTTTACAGGCAGATTATTTCACTTATAATTCACTGTATCATAATTCCAGTGGGTCAGAAGTTTACATCCAGTAAATTGACTGTGCCTTTAAACAGCTTGGAAAATTCCAGAAAATGATGTCATGGCTTTAGAAGCTTCTGATAGGCTAATTGACATGCTTGGTCGCAAATGGGTCTTCCAAATGGACAATGACCACAAGCATGCTTCCAAAGTTGTGGTAAAATTGCTTAAGGACAACAAAGTCAAGGTATTGGAGTGGCCATCACACAGCCCTTACCTCAATCCTATAGAGAATTTGTGGGCAGAATTGAAAAAGCGTGTGTGAGCAAGGAGGCCTACAAACCTGACTCCGTTACACCAGCTCTGTCAGGAGGAATGGGCCAAAATTCACCCAACTTATTGTGGGAAGCTTGTGGAAGGCTACCTGACACATTTGACCCAAGTTAAACAATTTAAAGGCAACGCTACCAAATACTAATTTAGTGTATGTAAACTTCTGACCCACTGGGAATGTGATAAAAGAAAAAAAGCTGAAATAAATCTTTCTCTCTACTATTATTCTGACATTTCACATTCTTAAAATAAAGTGGTGATCCTAAATGACCTACGACAGGGAATTTTTATGAGGATTAAATGTCAGGAATTGTGAATAACTGTTTAAATGTTTTTGGCTAAGGTGTATGTAAACTTCCGACTTCAACTGTAGTAGCCACCCTTTGCCTTGATAGCTTTGTACACTCTTGGCATTCTCTCAACCAGCTTCACCTGGAATGCTTTTCCAACAGTCTTGAAGGAGTTCCCACATATGCTGAGCACTTCTTGGCTGCTTTTCCATCACACTGTGGTCTGACTCATTCCAAACCATCTCAATTGGGTTTGGGTAGGGGGATTTTTGGAGGCCAGGTCATCTGATGCAGCACTCCATCACTCTCCTTCTTGGTCAAATAGCCCTTACACAGCCTGGAGGTGTGTTTGGTCATTATCCTGTTGAAAAACAATTGAGTCCCACTATGGTGTATTGCTACAGAATGCTGTGGTAGCCATGCGGGTTAAGTGTGCCTTGAATTCTAAATAATCACTGACAATGTCACCAGCAAAGCACCATCACACCACCACCTCCATGCTTCATGGTGGGAACTACACATGTAGAGATCATCCGTTCACCTACTCACCCATCAGTCCAAAACGAACGTTAAAAACAATATTGTGACGAAACATGCAAACCATGAATATACAGGTTGGTTGTTTAGCAACAACAATGAGGTTTGTGTAGAATGTTGACAACATTTAAGCTATATTCGGTCTACAATGTTTATTGAAAACATAAATACATTTGCACAATGACCACTTGTCTCTCAAATACATTGTTGATGGTTAGGCTAGCTAGTAAATTTGACACATATTAGCATTGATATGAAATCAATTTAAAACCACACAAAACAAGACATGGCATCAATGACAAGATGAAGTCGAAGTTTGAACTACTCCACAGATTATCCGTTATATTGACCAGATACTCCACTGGCTGCTTTAATGAAAAGAAATGTCTTCAAAAATGTAATGCAGTCGGGAGGAAGCAAGATTAGATGGGACCATTCCAGACAATTAGAGGGCAGATACGTGTGAACAATAGGGACAACGGTTTCCACTAGTTACTACAGCCACAAAGTAAAAATGGACTATATCGTAAAAATTCATGAAAACAACAATTAGCTTTTTGGTCTTAATTCAAGGCTAGGCATAAGATTAGCGGTGTTGCGGTTCGTGTCAATCACATTTTAAGAATGGAAATGGGCAGGGTATACAACTTTGGCGGTGGTATCTAGTGACAACCAGGCACGACTCCGATATAAAACTTTTTTTTCAAAGTTGCTGGTATGTCACGTGTCCTACTTATCACTACACTCGTAACAACCTACTCATTATGATGCTTACTATCGATCAAATAAACCACATGTAGCAAATAAGCTATAAAAAATGTGTTAACCAATTTCGACACTCTCTCATTGACCTCATACAAAAACTTGCTTGGTGAGTGAATTTATGATAATTAAAAAAAATGTAAACATCACCTGCTGGAGGAGACAGATTTTGGGCTCAGTTATCGCTCTAGCTTTGCCTATTCTCTCTGACTACTCCAGGAAGTGACATTGCAGGCTAGCTCAGTGCTGCCCCCTCTTATTGACTAAGAGCTCATTTATGCTTGATCTGAAAATGTGGTTGGACGTTCCATATGGAGGGTGTAATGCAATTGCGGAGTCTCCAGAGACATGCAGAGGTCAAATTGAGCTCTGTACCGCATAGCCGTGTGCCTCCCAATTTTTATAACAGTGCAGAGGGTTCCATATATCTCTGCATTGACATGATTGGTTGACAGTAGTTGGGGGCGAGAGGTCCTGTATAAACACAAACTCACTTCCTTGAAAAATGTCCTTCACAACAGCTCTGCTGAGCAGTATGAATGCCCTGACTTCTGCAGAGGCCTTATCACTGTAAATGCAGAGAACAGATTGACCATGCAGCACCTTTAACTCAAGTTGAAGGCCGACCAGGGTACTGCAGGCTGCCATTACCAACACAAGTATCCTTAACTTCTTATGTGTGTGATTTAAACAAAAGCAAAAAGGATTTTCTTTTGGTTTAAGGACATACATCTGGTGTATTAGAAAACAATTATATATATTCTTTACACCGATTGCCCACAACGATGGTGATTTTTCCATTTACTAAAATGGGGGATCATGTTTTCTGCAAACAATGCCTGCAGTACCGCAGTCTGACTTTTACTTCTGTGGCTTCAATGAGAGGGGGCAGTCGTTATCCCGTGGGTTAGAATTTGAAAATGGCTCGATTTTAAAAAATAATAATAATCAGCTATAACCTGTAATCTCCTACCCGTTATTGGGCTTCAGAATGAGCACACACTCAATGTTTGCACAAAAAGTGTACCAATCACACAGTCATCCCTTGTACCACACCAAGTATGATGGCTGAGGGAACACAGTTAGTCCATTCATTGAGAAGGCTGTGTCGTGTCCTTACTGCGGATATTACACTTTGCTACTACTGGTTATCACTTCTATATCCTTTGCATAACTGAGTGCCTGTTATCATGACAACCTGTATGTGGGGGGGAAGGTTCCACATGAATATTCCAGTGTTTCTTATCTTCACACAATGCATATTGTGCATAGCCAACTGTGTATTCTTCCATCAGTGCTGAACTAGCAGCCACACTGGTGATACTGTAAGTCAAGTTACAGGTGATTTACCTATTACTGTTAGCTGACAAGTGTTACTGTATATGAGATGTGAGATGTACATTTACGATAAAAAAACATTTAATCAGGAAGTTCTATCTGCGCAAACTCCAGATTATACATTTTTTGCACCTGTTTTCTCCCCAATTTTGTGATATCCAATTGGTAGTTAGTCTTGTCCCGTACAGACTCAGGAGAGGCAAAGGTCGAGGGACATGCGTCCTCCGAAACACAACCCTGCCAAGCCGCACTGCTTCTTGACACTCTGCTCTCTTAACTCGGAGGAAACACTGTCCAATTGGTGACCGCAGTCAGCGTGCATGCGCCCGGCCCGCCACAAGGAGTCCCTTCTCTAACTCGGACGACGCTGGGCCAATTGTGCACCGCCTCATGGGTCTCCCGTTTGCGGCCGGCTACAACAGTCTGGGATTGAACCTGGGTCTGTAGTGATGTCTCTAGCACTGCGATGCATTGCCTTCGACAGCTGCAATGTCAGTTGGCTTTTCATAGCCGAGCATTGAGAGTTAGACAGAGCGAACACAGCAGGTCCGGGACCTTCCAGAAGGACAACCATCTCTGCAGCACTCCACCAATCAGGCCTTTATGGTAGAGTGGCCAGACGAAAACCACTCCTCTGTAAAAGGCACATGGCAGCCCGCCTGGAGTTTGCTAAAGGACTCTTAGACAATGAGAAACAAGATTCTCTGGTCTGATGAAACCAAGATTGAACTCTTTGGCCTGAATGCCAAGCATAACGTCTGGAAGAAACCTGGCACCATCCCTACGGTGCAGCATCATGCTGTGGGGATGTTTTTCAGGGACTGGGAGACCAATCAGGATCAAGGGAAAGATGAACGGAGCAAAGTACAGAGAGATCCTTGATGAAAACCTGCTCCATAGTGCTCAGGACCTCAGACTGGGGCCAAGGTTCACCTTCCTACAGGACAACGACCCTAAGCACATGGCCAAGACAACGCAGGAGTGGCTTCGGGACAGGTGTCTGAATGTCCTTGAGTGGCCCAGCCAGAGGCCGGACTTGAACCCGATCAAACATCTCTGGAGAGAACTGGAAATAGCTGTGCAGCAACGCTCCCCATCCAACCTGACAGAGCTTGAGAGGCTCTGCAGAGAAGAATGGGAGAAACTCCCCAAATACAGGTGTGCCAAGCTTGTATCGTCATATCCAAGATGTTTCGAGGCTGTAATCTTGCTGCCAAAGGTGCTTCAACAAAGTACTGAGTCAAGGGTGTGAATACTTATGTAAATGTTTTTATTTTATAAAACATTTTCAAAAAGTTTGGTTTTGCTTTGTCGTTATGGGGTATTGTGTGTAGATTGAATAAAGCTGTAATGTAACAAAGTGGGAAGAAATCAAGGGGTCTGAATATTTTCCAAATGCACTGTACTTGTATGTAAGGTGATATACTTATTGAATCACGAAAGCGGAAGACGTCACAACAGTTCTGAGATCTGGGACTTGGAAAAATACTCAATCTCAAAACTATGCATTTTGCAGATAGAACAGTATAGTCTCAAGTCCTTTATTTTTAATATCAGAGGTTCTGGTCCTCTTTTGTAATGACTTAGAATTGATTTTTTATCACCTTTTCTTAAGAAGAAGCTCTTTTATAGTAAAAATCCAAACAAATAAATACAGGTGCTTTAGAGCACGTTTAAGGCCCTTAGAGGCATTGCTGTTTTTGCCTTGTTCTATATCAATACGAAAAGCTCCATGGACGAGGTATTTCACAAAAATTACTAACTTACATTTTATTGATAACTAGCAAGTAGTTTACTGACTTTGGATGTCAGAGACCAGACAAATATGTCAGTTTACTCATCCAGAGCTAAACTTGAACAATGTTGCTAGTTATCCATATGATAAGGTGTATTTATAATTTTAGGGAAATATTGCTTTAACAAATGTGTGATGAACATTAATTTGATCATGTGATTAGAAAGATGAAAGGGTGTTGTCTTTATTCATTAAATGTCTGGAGTTTTTTATTTAAATAATTGTAACTTTCTGGGCCAGATAAAACGTTTTGGCTGAACCATTTCAGAGCCATACTGTTCTGTCTGCGATTACACCCCCTCTTAAAAGAGGAAAAACGATTTACAAATGTCTTTAGGATTTTGATGCTCTGCACTTTGGGTACCTTTTTTAAGGTTAGGACTTTGATGTGTTGTGAAAGAAGAATTCGCTACAAAACAGTTCTGGGATGTGAACTTTAATGCTGACTATCTCAGAACAATGCTTTGCGCAGATAGAACCTTTTTATAGTCCCAAGGTCTTGAATTGTCAGTATACTGTGTATGCAAAAGTGATGAGGTTAATTGGGAAGTCGTACCATGGTTGTAACTGTTTAGTTTCCTCATTTTTATTTATCCTGTTAAAATAACTTAATGAAAGGGCCTTGATAGTTTTTCACCATGTTATTTTCACCTTTCAAAGCTTTGAATCAGATTAAATGAAAGCTATTCAACACTTGGTGCAAAGCCCACACTTTCTGAAATACTAACCTGTCCTTACACTTTATAACAATGGGAGCAATAGTTTTTTTCCTTTGACAACCGAACATGCAACTTGAGCATCCACAGTAGGAACTTGTGTTAATTCCCATTCCGTACCCTCCCCTATATTGTTTCTTAGTTCCTGGTGTGTAAGCGTAAACTAGACAGCAAGAAGGAGGCCCTCCTGATCCTGTCCAAAGAGCTGGACACCTGTCAACAGGAGAGAGACCAGTATAAGCTGATGGCCAACCAGCTGCGAGAACACCACCAAGGACTCAAGAAAAAGTACAGGGAGCTCATTGTGAGTCTGTCTATAGGATTTATGTTCAGAAATCATTATCTGTAATGATTTGCCTTAGTGATAATCTGGCCAAATGACGACTTTGACTTTGTTTTAATGGTTTCTAAAAAGTGTTTTAAGGACCTGGAAAATCAGTGACCCATGAATGTTTGTTTAAATAGAGCTTAGTATTTTGAGGGAAAAGCAATGGGACCACTGTTCATGCTCTGATTCACCTTATAGTAAAATGTTTATTTCTTTCAGGATGGAGATCCTTCTTTACCACCTGAAAAACGCAACCAGGTAAATTAAGCTGTCTCTAATGCCCATGCTACAGTTGAAGTCGGAAGTTTACATACATACACCTTAGCCAAATACATTTCAACTCAGTTTTTCACAATTCCTGACATTTAATCCGAGTAAAAATGTATTGTCTTAGGTCAGTTAGGATCACCACTTTATTTTAAGAATGTGAAATGTTAGAATAATAATAGTTATTTATTTGAGCTTTTATATATTTTCATTACATTCACAGTGGGTCAGAAGTTTACATACACTCAATTAGTATTTGGTAGCATTGTCTTTAAATTGTTTAACTTGGGTCAAGCGTTTCGGGGTAGCCTTCCACAAGCTTCCCACAATAAGTTGGGTGAATTTTGGCCCATTCCTCCTGACAGAGCTGGTGTAACTGAGTCAGGTTTGTAGGCCTCCTTGCTCGAACACGCTTTTTCAGTTCTGCCCACAAGTGTTCTATAGGATTGAGGTCAGGGCTTTGTGATGGCCACTCCAATACCTTGACTTTGTCCTTAAGCCATTTTGCCACAACTTTGGAAGTATGCATGTGGTCATTGTCCATTTGGAAGACCCAATTGCGACCAAGCTTTAACTTCCTGACTGATGTCTTGAGATGTTGCTTCAATATATCCACGTAATTTTCCTGCCTCATGATGCCATCTATTTTGCACCAGGCCCTCCTGCAGCAAAGCACCCCCACAACATGATGCTGCCATCCCAGTGCTTCACGGTTGGGATGGTGTTCTTCAGCTTGCAATCCTCCCCCTTTTTCCTACAAACATAACGATGGGCATTATGGCCAAACAGTTACATTTTTGTGTCATCAGACCAGAGGACATTTCTCCAAAATGTATGATCTTTGTCCCCGTGTGCAGTTGCAAACTGTAGTCTGGCTTTTTTATGGCGGTTTTGGAGCAGTGGCTTCTTCCTTGCTGAGCTGCCTTTCGGGTTGTGTCGATATAGAACTTGTTTTACTGTGGATATAGATACTTTTGTACCTGTTCCTCCAGCATCTTCAAGGTCTTTTGCTGTTGTTCTGGGATTGATTTGCACTTTTCTCACCAAAGTACGTTAATCTCTACCAGACAGAACGCGTCTCCTTCCTGAGCGGTATGACTGCTGCATGGTCCCATGGTGTTTATACACTGCTCAAAAAAATGAAGGGACACTTAAACAACACAATGTAACTCCAAGTCAATCACACTTCTGTGAAATCAAACTGTCCACTTAGGAAGCAACACTGATTGACAATACATTTCACATGCTGTTGTGCAAATGGAATAGACAACAGGTGGAAATTATAGGCAATTAGCAAGACACCCCCAATAAAGGAGTGGTTCTGCAGGTGGGGACCACAGACCACTTCTCAGTTCCTATGCTTCCTGACTGATGTTTTGGTCACTTTTGAATGCTGGCGGTGCTTTCACTCTAGTGGTAGCATGAGACTGAGTCTACAACCCACACAAGTCCAATTGAGCACATCTGGGACATCATGTCTCGCTCCATCCACCACAGACTGTCCAGGAGTTGGCGGATGCTTTAGTCCAGGTCTGGGAGGAGATCCCTCAGAAGACCATCCGCCACCTCATCAGGAGCATGCCCAGGCGTTGTAGGGAGGTCATACAGGCATGTGGCCACACACACTACTGAGCCTCATTTGGACTTGTTTTAAGGACATTACATCAAAGTTGGATCAGCCTGTAGTGTGGTTTTCCACTTTAATTTTGAGTGTGACTCCAAATCCAGACATCCATGTGTTGATAAATTTCATTTCCATTGATCATTTTTGTGGGACTTTGTTGTCAGCACATTCAACTATGTAAAGAAAAACGTATTTAATAAGAATATTTCATTCATTCAGATCTAGGATGTGTTATTTTAGTGTTTATTTTTTTGAGCAGTGTACTTGCGTACGATTGTTTGTACAGATGAATGTGGTACCTTCAGGCATTTTGAATTTGCTCCCAAGGATGAACCAGACTTGTGGAGGTCTACAATTTCTTTCTGAGGTCTTGGCTAATTTCTTTTGATTTTCCCATGATGTCAAGCAAAGAGGCACTGAGTTTGAAGGTAGGCCTTGAAATACATCCACAGGTACACCTCCAATTGACTCAAATTATGTCAATTAGCCTATCAGAAGCTTCTAAAGACGGACATTTCCAAGCTGTTTAAAGGCACAGTCAACTTAGTGTATGTCAACCTCTGACCCACTGGAATTGTGATACAGTGAATTATATTTGAAATTATCTGTCTGTAAACAATTGTGTCAAGCACAAAGTAGATGTCCTAATTGACTTGCCAAAACCATAGTTTGTTAACAAGAAATTTGTGGAGTGGTTGAAAAACGAGTTTTAATGACTCCAAACTAAGTGTATGTAAACTTCTGACTTCAACTGTATATCCCTCAAACTGTTAGAGATGTTATACTTTTATCACAATGTTTATATGATGGACAACACTCTCTGAAGCTTTCCCAGTTTGACTTGATTTGATCCTGCGCTTTCAATCTCCAACCTTGTGTGTCTGAGGGGTTGAGTACAGCAGAAGACATTTATGTCTCGTATGAATTAATAAAAGCATTCTTCTATTTCTCTGACCTCTCCCCAGGTGAACTTGGCTCAGCTGCTGAGAAACGCAAGGGAGCGAGGGAAACAGCTAGTCGAGGAGGTGAAGGAGCTGAATCAGAGACTGGCAGAGGCCCAGGGGGATAACAAGGTAGGGCGTCAAACACACACACACACACAAACCTACATCTCTCATACTAACTCAGTGAATCTGTTCCTCTGTTTGACCCGTCTCTCCCTGGTCCACAGCTGCTGAGGATGACAATCACTAGACAGAGGCTGGGGGATGAGGAGGTGGGGGCACGCCACTTTCCCGCCCATGAGAGAGAAGACCTGGTCCACCAACTGGAGAAGGCAGGGCTACAGGTGGGAAGGGATCTTGTCCAATGGGAATGCTCTTTTTCTATGGTACATCGTGCCCTAATGAACACGACCCAGTGCCTCTCCTTCTTCAGCACTTTCAGAATAGTGCAAAAAATGGAAGATAGGAGACAACCGTGTCCTATTCGCTTTCTTTGTTTCTCTTGCTCGCTTTCTTGCTGTTTCTCTCGCCCACTGTCTCTCTCTGTGTGTTCAGATGGAGGAGCTGGAGAACAGTGTTAAGGCACTGACTGATGAGCTGGACGACGTTAAGGCAGAGCGTGGCGTGTTCAGCGAGAAGGCTGAGCGCCTCAACCTGGAGCTCAACCATATCCTGGGTGGCCACGAGACCCGGATCATCGACGTGGATGCCCTCTGTATGGAGAACAGGTGAGGGGTGGACTCTTCTCTGCTAGTATTACATTTACAGTTGAGTAATTTAGCAGAAGCTCCTATTAAGAGTAACTTACAGTCAGTGCATTCAATTAAGGTAGGTGAAAAAACGACATGCCACACAATGTTCAACACAATTAAATACCCCCCAATGTATATTAGGCTATGCACGCACAATTTATTTTTACTTCTGTACACCATAGGAGACATTTTCATACACTGTGAGGTTGGCACTATTTCAATGTCTTCCTATTCCAGGTAGGCATAGGCTGTCCTGTGTGTGTTTCTAGATGAATTGTTGTTTGCTGCTGCTTTTTCTTCTTCTTTTGCCCGGAAAGATGAATCTAAAGCTATTTTTTTCCCACCTCTGTCAGGTATTTACATGAGCGGTTCAACCAAGTCCAAGAGGAGGTGAACTTGCTGAAGTCTAACATCATGAAATACAAGGTAGAGGGGTGTCTATCTGTGAGAGTGTGCTCAATACCCGCATTGCAGTAACGAGTAACTTTTTTTACCATCAGTTAGACTCTCCTCACGTTTAGATACTTCAGAATAAGGTGTGTGTGTGTGTGCGTGCAGTAAACAAAGGCGCTGTGTCAACATTGCATTGCAATTACATTGAATTCTAGCCAGTGTCTCTTGACAGTCCCAAAGAGGGTTAGAGATGACAGCTGATAAAGGTGGGTGTATTTGTTTTTGCAGACTGCGTTGGAGAGGAGGAAGAGCTTTAAATTGTCTGGGAAGTCCAACAGCAGTGCTCTAACAGGAGTCCTCTCTGCCAGACAAGGTACACCACCATCGCATACAGATGCGTCCAGCGACCACATGGCAGGTCCCAATTCAGACTGGCAGCTCCGTAGTGAGTAAGATAAGAATGCTGGTCAGAGCAACTGATCCGAGAAGAGCAGTTAGGAACTTTCCTAAGTGATCTCCTCTGTCATTGAATGTAGGTAATGCATAGCCCAGGGACGCATAAGTGTCGAAGATGTGAACTAGCTAGCTAGTGAGTGCAAGCCCACTGCAATGATTTAACCTTCCCTGAGATTTGAAGGATCTATTCTAGAACCTGTATTGCAGCGTGGCAGTGTGAGTTGCATTACATTATTTACTTGAAGAAATCAAGCTACGTTAGCCCCAGACGTGTAGAAACTATTTTCAGCTCTTGTAAAAGCCTATCATATTTATTCTACACCACCAGGGTTCCAGTTCTAGATAAAAAAAATAAGTACCTGTAATGCCCATTCTGTCTGAAGTAGACATTATTTCTTCATTAGAGTTATGTTAGTCTCCAGTGCCTAACTTTTGAAACACCTGAGACTCGCCCTAATTTGTATTCAGAGTTCTGGCAGAGATGCAAAGCTTAGGTCTTGATTGACAGTTCTCGGCAGAGCCAGCACAGTAGGGCAGCAGTTCAAGCTAGAGGAAGCAGGGAGGTAACCTATTGTACAGACGGCTGTTTCTATCGCTCTGTCACTCTTTCACTCTCTCTCTCTCTCGCTTTTTCTTTCTTTCTTTATCCCTCATCTACCCTGTGTGTCGCTCCTGTCTATATACTGTTTCTCTCCTATTTTTTCAGTCTTGCTATCTGTTTTCATCTCCCTCCTCACTCTGTTTCACTTATGTCCTCCCCTTTCTTCTCCCCCTCGTACTCTCTCTATTCCCTTCTCTCCCTCCCTGTATTTTTATTTTTTCCTTCTCAACGACTTACTCCTCTTCCCCCTTTATTCCCCCTTCTTTACCCCTTTTCCTGATTATATTCTCTCTCTGTCTCTGCAGTGCAGGAGTTGCTGTCTGAGGAGCAGGGCTGCAGTCTCCCGGCCACGCCCCAGTCCATCTCTGACCTAAAGTCCCTAGCCACGGCCCTGCTGGAGACCATCCATGAGAAGAACCTGGTCATTCAGCACCAGAGACACACCAACCGGTATATGCACTGGCACACACATTTCTACAGTACACACAGGCCTACACACACACACACAGTCCACACATTCCCTTTCTTATTCTTTCATATCCTTTATTTACGTCTTGGTGTGCTTTGTCTCCATTGACCTTTACCCATATTAAGTTCATAAACCTCGCCACACAATGTTCTCCACTCCTACTAGTCAAACAGTGGAGACACACTTAGTTTACAGTCTGGCCGCTGGGCCATAAGGGACCTTGTGACTCACCCTCCAGTTTACCTTCTCCACACAGGATTCTGGGGAATAGAGTTGCTGAGCTGGAGAGGAAGTTGAAGACATTAGAGGTGTCCGGCTTGTGGAGTCTTCCAGGTTAGTTACAGTAACGTTGTTCAAACGCATTGACATGAGTGTAAATCCTAGACAGTGGGGTTTTAGTTGGGTGAATAATACTAGATCTTGCAGCTAAATAACACTACAGAGAACAAAGCACCACACCATTAGCAAACACACTGTCTACCAACATTTATTTGAAAATATCTGGTTAATGCTAGCTCCAATGGGACTGTATGATGAAATGTTACCCAGCTTTACCTACTGAGAATTTCGTTATTGACACTTCAATTTACCAATGAACTGACCAATTGGTGGTGGACAGTCCAATGAAATGCTGTGTTATTAACTGGGTATCTCCTCCCTGGCTGCGGCTGCCTACAGGCCTGACCTACCACGTTTCTCTGGGAATAGGGAGTATGTGTTCTGTATATACCGCCCTTCTTAGCCCATGCTTTCCATTGTCATGCCACCTTGGCATCCTCCCACTGCCATCTCATATCCATCGCCCTAATGCTACCTCCATTCTAGCCCAAGGCCACTCCTTGTGCATTCATGTCACCTGTTGGGATCTTCTCACCTGCTGTACGTAGTCACTTACGGCTTAACCTCGGAACCCAGAGCTAAATCACACTTGCAAAATGGCCACCTACTCAGTTTGGTTACTCGATTCATAACATTTGTGTTAAGTCTCTCCTGAGAGACTACTTACTGCTCTGTTTATCAGTATAAAAGGTGAGTCCGTCTTTTGTATATATTTGAATGTCGGTACAACTACAGGTAGGTTACCTAGCGGTTAGAGCGTTGGGCCAGTAACCGAAAGGTTGCTACACTTGAACACCAATATAAAAGCAACATGCAACAATTTCATACATGAACTGTAACTCAGTAAAATCTAAGGAAATCAGTGAATTGAAATAAGTTAATTAGGCCCAAGCTATGGATTTCACATGACTGGGAATACAGATATCCATCTGTTGGTCACAGATGCCTAAAAAAAAAAAGGCAGGTGCGTGGATCAGAAACCAGTCAGTATCTGGTGTGACCACCATTTGCCTCATGCAGCGCGACACATCTCCTTCACATAGTTGATCAGGCTGTTGATTGTGGCCTGTGGAATGTTGTCCCACTCCTCATCAACGGCTATGCGAAGTTGCTGGATATTGGCGAGAACTGTAACACGCTGTCGTACACGGCGATCCAGAGCATCCCAAACTAGCTCAATAGGTAACCTGTCTGGTGAGTATGCAGGCTATGGAAGAACTGGGACATTTTCAGCATCCAGGAATTGTGTACAGATCCTTGTGACATGGGGCCATGCATTATCATGCTGAGACATGAGGTGATGGCAGCGGATCGCATAACATGGCATAACAATGGGCCTCAGGATCTCGGCACGATATCTCTGTGCATTCAAATTGCCATTGATAAAATGCAATAGTGTTCATTGTCTGTAGCTTATGACTGCCCATACCATAACCCCACTGCCATCATGGGGCAACGCTGTTCTCAATGTTGACATCGAACCACTCGACCACACGACGCCATACATGCTGTCTGCCATCTGCCCGATACAGTTGAAACCGGAATTCATCCGTTAAGAGCACACTTCTCCGGCGCGCCAGTGGCCATCGAAGGTGAGCATTTGCCTACTGAAGTTTGTTACGACGCTAAACTGCAGTCAGGTCAAGACCCTGGTGAGGACGACGAGCATGCTGATGCGCTTCCCTGATAGTGCTAATGACAGTTTGTGCAGAAATTATTTGGTTGTGCAAACCCACAGTTTCATCAGCTGTCCGGGTGTTTGGTCTCAGAAGATCCCTCAGGTGAAGAAGCCGGATGTGGAGGTCCTGGGATGGCGTTGTGAGGCTGTTTGGACGTACTGCCAAATTCTCTTAAACGGTGTTGGCGGCAGCTTATGGTAATTAACATTCAAATTCTCTGGCAACATGCCGATTGCCCGATCCCTCAATACTTGAGACATCTGTGGCATTGTGTTGTGTGACACAACTGCACGTTTTTAGAGTGGCCTTTTGTCCCCAGCACAAGGTGCACCTGTGTAATGATCCTGCTGTTTAATCAGCTTCTTGATATGCCACACCTGTCTGGTGGCTGGATTATCTTGGCAAAGGAGAAATTCTGACTAACAGCGTTAAACAAATTAGTGCACCAAATTTGCGAGAAATAAGCTTTTGTGCGTATGGAACATTTCTGGGATCTTATCAGCTCATGAAACATGGGACCAACACTTTACATGTTGCATTTTATATTTATATAATTCTAATCCTCGTGCCGACAAGGTGAGAAATCTGTCGCTCTGCATTTAACCAGGGTCGCCGTAAATAATGGCTGATCCCTGGCCGTGACCCCACTCTCTGATGTTTCGGGGGGAGTTGGGATATGCAAAAACAACGCATTTCCATTTCACACCTCACACTTGTACAGGTTACCCACTTGTACATGCAGTGAAACATGACAAATATATGTGTTCCAAAACTACTGGTTAATGAGTGACATGTAATTTGGGGAGATTGATGCTGTCACATAAGAGTCCTGCGAAATGGGCAATTCCTACTGCTTTCAAATACTGAAATAGACTAACTTTTTAAGCGTATGATTTAGTAAATATCTGAACTAGTTTAACAGCTTCCCTCAATCTTAATGCACAGACATGCCAGTCAGACGTTGAGATTATAGAAGAGTTTCTCCAGTGTGCACCAGAGGGGGGTGTTGTGCTGTGTTTAAAGTGCATTGGTGGGATTTGGGTGGCGAGCTGTAGCTCGATGAAGCTCGCCTGTCATGAGACTGTCATTCTCCCGCCATAAAACTGACAAGCATCCATTACTGAAAATGATTGCCCACATTACAAACACATTTAGGGGAATGTGCTGTTATTAGGGGATTTGTAGACGAGGCCCAAAGTGCCTCATGACTCTGTCCACCACAATCGGCGTAGGGCAGAGGGAGAGGGCGAGATGGAGATTGAGAGAGAGAGTGGCCTTGTCAAGATGGACAGTCACGACGGGGCGGAAAAAAAAAAACAGAGGGGCCGATTTGGGGGCAGGCCCCGAGTCAAAACATTGGACACGCCATGCGTTGCTGTTCCCGAACGACAAGTTAAAAGGGAGGGTAAAAAAACAAAAGCGACTCACTCAAATAGACTTGTGATTTACTCGACAACCCAAACCCCCCCTGGGAGCGATACCCTGTTCAATGAGCGCTGGAATACACGCAGACTGAAAGCCTGTCTGGGCGCATCAGCCACACTCAATAGCAAACTGGGTGAGACTCGCATATACAGTAGCCTACTACACTGGAGAAGAAGATGCATTGTGCAATGCCCTGATAGATAGACATGTCATTACCCAGGTATTTTTAAACAAAGATTTCTCTATTTTCTCTCCCAAACTCTTCCCTGTCGTTGTTGCCACCTCTCCGCGGATCAACATCCACGAGGGTGCGGGCTGGCATCTCACAAAGGCGGTGTATTGGGTGTGACAGACCTGCCTCGTTGTCAAAATAAGAGACGGGTGACCCCCCCCCCCCCCGAGACTGGTGTAGGGACTAGAGAAGCTGGGTACCAGAGAGATGTCCGAAGTCTGTTTTGGATGAGGGAGATAGGCCTACAGTATGGGGTGTTATCGTTTGGGTGTCAGTGTAAAGGTAGAAGCAGTAGTTCTATTCGTGGAGGTTGTACTTCCTTTGGTACCTCTACTATCTTTGTTTTAGCATGTATGTAGGATATGTTTTGGCAGAAATAGGCTTCAGGATGAATGCATTCATGCATGCATATGTGCGTGCGAGTTGGGATGTCTGTCTCTTAGTGTGTGTGCAGTTATTAATGTGTGTGTGCGCGCACGTCTGTGAGAGGAGGAATGGACGGATGGATGGGCAGCTGTCAGGAGGGTATAAACCCACTCCTCCATGCCTCCTCCTGAGCACGGCGTGGGCTGAAACCTGCTGCGTTCAGCCCAGGCCCTGCTCTGCATACATAATCACCACTTTAATACTGGCTTTAAAAAGCAGCCTGAGAAACTCAAGTCACCAAAGGCCCTCTCAACTCCGAACGAGCAAGGCTCTCAGCCTGTATGAGGGCTAGCGCCTAGATGAAAGTTTGAAGTATTACTTAGCCTTGCCATTGCATGTATCCCAACGGGCATTTATTTAAGACGAATATGCTAATGTGTGAAATGAGGTGTACAGAAACTAAGTTGCAGAGTCCTTTTTCATAAACAGCTTTCGAGGAAAGTAAAAGGGGGAACTTCACAGGACAATCAAAGTACGGTGTGCATCCAGTGCCATAGATTGACGTGAAGAGGAATTGACCCCAACCCCTGGTGTGCTATAGAAAAGATGAGCAGTGCCCTGCGTTCATAACACAAGTGCTTGTGCCATTCATGCTTGACAGTCAACATGTTTCACATGCTGACATCCACGTTTTAGCATTCTTCTGCTTTTGTTTATGTTTGAATGTTTTAGTTCGTAATTCACACTTGAGTGACCCTAGTTTGTGTCGAGGGTGTTTGTGCTTGCGTGGGTATGTGTGTGATGTCTGGTATACGGTGCACGGTCCCCTGTGAGTAGCATATGGCGTCAGCCCAGGAGGCGTGCAGCCATCACTAATGAAGACTGATGACAGGGAACTGCAGCCACTTCCTGTGAGCACAGTTTTGTGTGTGCATTTGGATGAATATGACTTTATCTGTGTGAAGGAGCACGCGCAGTCCTTACCTGCTTACACACGCACCTTTTTTGAAAACCACCCTCGTGTTTTTAGCATCTGTGTCTGTTGGGTGTTTTTTTATTTTCTGACAGGGTGGGGGAAACCTTCTGGGGAAGTTAACTCTTGTTCCCCTGTGGGTTTGTTGGGTTAACAGGGGGACGAGACAACATTATGCTGAGCGAGAGCCAGCGACCCGAGCTCCTATCACCCAGCATCACGCCGTGCCCACCTCAGCCCCACACGCACGCAGCAACGCAGCCACCTAAAGGTGAGTGTGTAATTGTGTGTAACTGGGCTTCGCCGTTCGTTAAACGTCGCCCTCGGGCAGCGGCTAAAACGCTGTAATTAGCTCCATCCCCTCTCCCCACACACCCTTCATTTTGCGCCCAGTCCCCTTTCCCGCCTCTCCTCCAACGCTGGCCTCTCATTGGTGCTGATGGCTAAGTACCTGATGCTCCTCAAATGCCATGGCATTTTGGAAATGTGAGCACAATTCTCGCCCGCTGACATTCAAAAAGTTGGTGTGTTTTTGGAAGGGGGGGCCCTATAAATATGGATGCTGGCATGAATTTTCTTTCCCTCTCTTTTGTGGGGGCAAGTGTTCTCTGTGGTCTGTCTTTAACCTTTTTGACTGAACATTCACAAATATGGGTCAGTAATCCGCGGAATGGGAGAAATATTTTGGAGTAGAAGCAGAACTTAGGGGCGTCGCTATTTTTGGCCCTTTGCCGTGGAAGTGCTTGAGTCACAAGTTATTGAAATAACTTTTGTCGATTGACACAGCCCCCAACTCCAAAGAGAAGTAGGGGTGGCTAGTTATTTAATCCTGTAATGACATCTTAATTCTCTGTCAATTTGAAATGGAGGATTGAACAATCAATTCTTTACAGGTGCTCAGAGTAATGTGGTGTGGAGTTGTTTTCAATGTCCGTAACGTTCACACTGCATATTCACTCACGTAACTTGGTTGATTTTACATAGCTCATGCATTATCCATTTACACAGCTCCACATACACCCAGGCTGGTTGGATATAGCATGTGGATTAAGGACCCACTGGAATTTGGAACTATCAAGCATTACTGCAACATGCAAATATCAGCAGACTGCGTCCCCTAGCACCGAACACGTTGGTGTTTTTGAACTGCTGATCTAGGATCAGCCCCCTCTGTCCATATGCGCTTGTTCATTATGATCTGAAATGCTAAACTGATCCTAGATCAGTACTCCTACTCTGAGGCGCATTATGAAACTGGCCCTGATAGGACTGTTAAGGTACTGTATATGTGGAAGGAAAAGCTCAACCTAGTTTACCAATGGGCTTTGGGGAACTTTTGTTCCAGTCCTGCTCTAACACACCTGATTTAAAACTCGACTATGCTTCAGCTGCTTATCAAAAGCTTGATTAGCTGAACCAGCTGTGTTATAGCAGATTAGGAGGAAAAGCCTGGACACGCAGAAGCTCTCCGGGAGGACAGTTTACCACTAGGTAGAGTTAAGAGGGTGTTACAGCTTCATTATAACTACCCTCTCACAATGAACTCTTCTCCTCTCCCAATGTGACTAGACGACAGAATGGGAGCATCGTCGTGGGAACGGGCCACAGCTGGCGGTGACTTTGGCGCAGATGGCGTCGGCGGGGAGGGCGCACCCGAGCCCAGTGACGGGGCGGAGGCTAACTGCATCTGCCTGAGTGACAGGCGGGGAGTGGAGATTGTGACGCTGTCGGAGGAGCAGGCTGCCGCGGAGCTGGAAGAGGGGCAGAGTCCCGTGGAGGAGGAGGGGCATGAGGTGAAAGTGGACGAGGAGCTGGGCTCCACAGTGGAGGAGGGAGAGGAGGCGGCCCTGGCGCTTGACGCCCCACCCTTAGAGGCGGAGTCAGACTTGGGTAACCTCCCACAGCTGCCTGTAAGGCAAGCTACCATAGATGACACCCTTGAGGCGGGTCATTTGACCTGCCATGATCAAGCAGTGGAGCCTACAGGACTCCCTAACACAGATGCCTCTAAGCCAGCTTCCATATTCAAGACCCCAGACTGGGGTGGCACAGATGGGTGGGACCTGCACTGTCAATCAGGACAGAGTGACAGTTGCCATAGCGACAATCATTGAAAAGTGATGTTTAATGATGTAGACCACCCCCCCCCCCTTTTGTGCGCCCAGCCATTCTTTGCGTGAGTCTATAGAATGGATAGAGAGAACACTTTCTCAGCCTCCCATTGACAGTCAGTGCCTGAAGTGTACTTTGCATCTATATAGTGTTGTTGCTCTGAAAAGAGCAGACAATCTTGAAATCAATCCACTTGCAAGTCTAATGTCCTACAGGAGTAATTTAGCAAAGAAAATAGCAAAGATGGCAAAGTCCCCCCGCAAACTGCCTCCATGGTAGGATAATCCCAGCTGTTTGCTTCCTGTTTATTCCTAAGGGTTGCTAGTTAAATGAGAGCTGTTTTATTTTTTTCTGTTGCCCACATACAGGAGCCATTGTGAGTTAGTGTGATGAATGTATTAGATTTGCATGGAAATCTGTGAAGAACATTGTTCGAGAGTTTAATGTATTTGTATTATCGTAGCTTTATGTATATAGATTATAGTTACAGTCACTAATCAATTATGGAGCCGTTTTCTTATTCTATTTCTAATGGAAAAGTAGATGTTGGCTTGTGACTGCATGTGCCTTATATACACTGGAATATTTCATTTTACATTTTCAAATCCTTTTGAATGTCATATCTTGCAGTGTCACATGTCTAACTTGTTGCATAGGAGCACAGACGTATAATCAATATGGGCCTCACTGCTGCCTGAGGAATGTCAATGTCCTTGTTTTCACAACCAACTGATTGTCATGGTTGTCTACTCTTATAAAGCTTTGTTTACCAGCTGCATAACCACACACACACAGTCTTACTACACTTTTGTAAATAAACACATTGACTAATTTTGTCACACAAAGTTTCATGTACTTGCCCCAAAATTCTGACACACACACACACACACTTACAGCCAAAGTCCAGGCCCTGCTAAGGTATTCAGATTCAGTTTTTCCCACATTCAGGTGGCAGCTGGCCTCTCCAAGCAAACGGCATCAAAGCCAGAATCCATGAAGTGCTTATTCTGCAGAAGGCTGCTTGCTATTTTTACTCTTTGACACAAAATAGGAGGAAGGAAAAAAATATAGAATCCCGGGAAGCCGTGGTGTGTTCGCAGTACGCACACACTCACACACACTCACACAGACAGAGTAGGCCCGCTGCCAGCCAGCTTATTTGGCATATTGGCGAGGCGTTTCGAGGAATCTGATGACTTTATAAAGCAGATGGGATTTGCTGCTAATGAAATTGTGAAACGACGTGGTGCCTTGGGCTTTAGCGAAATGCCTAACCTGCGTGCCAATTCACCACGATAAGGGGGTTCCTCATCCTCCGGTATCTTGCCTAATTTGACTTTAATGTCTGTGTGAAATTTAACTACTCAAAGGGGTAAACAGTAGAACTACAAATGTGTTATTTTCTGAGCAGTGGCGTGGAGCTGGTAGTTGTCATTTTGTAGAAGTGAGACTGTAACCTAGGTTACAAGGCGTGACCTGCCCTGTACTAGTCAACCAAAACTGACTGCCGCTCAGAGAGCCCTGGGCATTGAAGAAGTGAGCAATTTCAGCTGCTCTCGCTGGGTTGCTCAAGTTGTGACATGGATTGAAGTTGACAATTCCCTTTTTTGCCCCCCCCCCCCCCCCCCCCCCCCTGCACCGATCCCTGATGGTCTGTCACAGCCTGCCGCTTGCACTGTGGGAAGTCAGAATCCTCCCGCGTCTCACTACCAGTATACTTTATATTCTCTTAGAGGAATTTCTATTCTCATTTGCAAAGGAAAGTAGCTATTCTCATTGTTTAACTCTTCAGGTCTGTACAACAAATTGCATTAAGACTCATTAGATATGGCTTGACTTTATTATCCAATTCCTTTGTATCAGACGTGACATTCCAATATCTTAAGCAGAGGTGGCCAACCTTTCCTGGGTGTGGAGGCTTTTGCTCCAGCCCTGCTCTAACACATCAGTTAATCAATGTCCTGCAGTTGAACCAAATGTGTTAGAGCATGACTGGTGCAAAAGTCTGCACACCCAATAGCTCTCCAGAAGGAGGCTTAACTATCCATGATTTAGAAGAATAAAAAACAAAAATATAAAAAATATGTAATTATTAAAGACAATCTTATTTCACAGATTGATTGGCATCTAGGGTTACTTTTCCTCGTCTCTCTATGACAGGATTACCTGGGACTCTCTCTCTCTCGTTCTCTCTCTCGTTCTCTCTCTCTCTCTCATATTCATATATATATATTACACACACAGTGGGGCAAAAAAGTATTTAGTCAGCCACCAATTGTGCATGTTCTCCCACATTGTAGGATTTTTAATGAATTTATTTGCAAATTATGGTGGAAAATAAGTATTTGGTCACCTACAAAAAAGCAAGATTTCTGGCTCTCACAGACCTGTAACTTCTTCTTTAAGAGGCTCCTCTGTCCTCCACTCGTTACCTGTATTAATGGCACCTGTTTGAACTTGTTATCAGTATAAAAGACACCTGTCCACAACCTCAAACAGTCACACTCCAAACTCTACTATGGCCAAGACCAAAGAGCTGTCAAAGGATACCAGAAACAAAATTGTAGACCTGCACCAGGCTGGGAAGACTGAATCTGCAATAGGTAAGCAGCTTGGTTTGAAGAAATCAACTGTGGGAGCAATTATTTGGAAATGGAAGACATACAAGACCACTGATAATCTCCCTCGATCTGGGGCTCCACGCAAGATCTCACCCCGTGGGGTCAAAATGATCACAAGAACGGTGAGCAAAAATCCCAGAACCACACGGGGGGACCTAGTGAATGACCTGCAGAGAGCTGGGACCAAAGTAACAAAGCCTACCATCAGTAACACACTATACCGCCAGGGACTCAAATCCTGCAGTGCCAGACGTGTCCCCCTGCTTAAGCCAGTACATGTCCAGGCCCGTCTGAAGTTTGCTAGAGAGCATTTGGATGATCCAGAAGAAGATTGGGAGAATGTCAGATGAAACCAAAATATAACTTTTTGGTAAAAACTCAACTCGTCGTGTTTGGAGGACAAAGAATGCTGAGTTGCGTCCAAAGAACACCATACCTACTGTGAAGCATGGGGGTGGAAACATCATGCTTTGGGGCTGTTTTTCTGCAAAGGGACCAGGACGACTGATCCGTGTAAAGGAAAGAATGAATGGGGCCATGTATCGGCAGGGTAGCCTAGTGGTTAGAGCGTTGGACTAGTAACCGGAAGGTTGCAAGTTCGAATCCCCGAGCTGACAAGGTACAAATCTGTCGTTCTGCCCCTGAACAGGCAGTTAACCCACTGTTCCTAGGCCGTCATTGAAAATAAGAATTTGTTCTTAACTGACTTGCCTAGTAAAATAAATAAAAAATATTTTTAAAAATCGTGAGATTTTGAGTTAAAACCTCCTTCCATCAGCGAGGGCATTGAAGATTAAACGTGGCTGGGTCTTTCATCATGACAATGATCCCAAACACACCGCCCGGGCAACGAAGGAGTGGCTTTGTAAGTAGCATTTCAAGGTCCTGGAGTGGCCTAGCCAGTCTCCAGATCTCAACCCCATAGAAAATCTTTGGAAGGAGTTGAAAGTCCGTGTTGCCCAGCAACAGCCCCAAAACATCACTGCTCTAGAGGAGATCTGCATGGAGGAATGGGCCAAAATACCAGCAACAGTGTGTGAAAACCTTGTGAAGACTTACAGAAAACGTTTGACCTCTGTCATTGCCAACGAAGGGTATATAACAAAGTATTGAGAAACTTTTGTTATTGACCAAATACTTATTTTCCACCATAATTTGCAAATAAATGCATTAAAAATCCTACAATGTGATTTTCTGCATTTTATTTCCTCATTTTGTCTGTCATAGTTGAAGTGTATCTATGAAAATTACAGGCCTCATCTTTTTAAGTGGGAGAACTTGCACAATTGGTGGCTGACAATACTTTTTTGCCCCACTGTGTGTGTGTGTGTGTGTGTGTATGTATATATATATATATATATATATATATACAGTGGGGAGAACAAGTATTTGATACACTGCCGATTTTGCAGGTTTTCCTACTTACAAAGCATGTAGAGGTCTGTAATTTTTATCATAGGTACACTTCAACTATGAGAGACGGAATCCAGAAAATCAAGTATGATTTTTAAGTAATTAATTTGCATTTTATTGCATGACATAAGTATTTGATCACCTACCAACCAGTAAGAATTCCGTCTCTCACACACCTGTTAGTTTTTCTTTAAGAAGCCCTCCTGTTCTCCACTCATTACCTGTATTAACTGCACCTGTTTGAACTCGTTACCTGTATAAAAGACACCTGTCCACACACTCAATCAAACAGACTCCACCCTCTCCACAATGGCCAAGACCAGAGAGCTGTGTAAGGACATCAGGGATAAAATGGTAGACCTGCACAAGGCTGGGATGAGCTCCAGGACAATAGGCAAGCAGCTTGGTGAGAAGCCAACAATTGTTGGCGCAATTATTAGAAAATGGAAGAAGTTCAAGATGACGGTCAATCACCCCTCGGTCTGGGGCTCCATGCAAGATCTCACCTCGTGGGGCATCAACGATCATGAGGAAGGTGAGGGATCAGCCCAGACCTACACGGCAGGACCTGGTCAATGACCTGAAGAGAGCTGGGACCACCGTCTCAAAGAAAACCATTAGTAACACACTACCCCGTCATGGATTAAAATCCTGCAGCGCACGCAAGGTCCCCCTGCTCAAGCCAGCGCATGTCCAGGCCCGTCTGAAGTTTGCCAATGACCATCTGGATGATCCAGAGGAGGAATGGGAGAAGGTCATGTGGTCTGATGAGACATAAATAGAGCTTTTTGGTCTAAACTCCACTCGCCGTGTTTGGAGGAAGAAGAAGGATGAGTACATCCCCAAGAAAACCATCCCAACCGTGAAGCATGGAGGTGGAAACATCATTCTTTGGGGATGCTTTTCTGCAAAGGGGACAGGACGACTGCACCATATTGAGGGGAGGATGGATGGGGCCATGTATCGCGAGATCTTGGCCAACAACCTCCTCTCAATAAGAGCATTGAAGATGGGTAGTGGCTGTGTCTTTCAGCATGACAACAAACCAAAACACACAGCCAGGGCAACTAAGGAGTGAGAAGCATCTCAAGGTCCTGGAGTGGCCTAGCCAGTCTCCAGACCTGAACCCAATAGAAAGTCTTTGGAGGGAGCTGAAAGTCCGTATTGCCCAGCGACATCCCCGAAACCTGAAGGATCTGGAGAAGGTCTGTATGGAGGAGTGGGCCAAAATCCCTGCTGCAGTGTGTGCAAGCCTGGTCAAGAACTACAGGAAACGTATGATCTCTGTAATCGCAAACAAAGGTTTCTGTACCAAATATTAAGTTCTGGTTTTCTGATGTATCAAATACTTATGTCATGCAATAAAATGCAAATTAATTACTAAAAAATCATACAATATGATTTTCTGGATTTTTGTTTTAGATTCCGTCTCTCGCAGTTGAAGTGTACCTATGATAAAAATTACAGATTACAGATTACATGCTTTGTAAGTAGGAAAACCTGCAAAATCGGCAGGGTTTCAAATACTTGTTCTCCCCATATATATAAGAATGTGAAATGTCAGAATAATAGTAGAGAGAATTATTTATTTCAGCTTTATTTCTTTCATCACATTCCCAGTGGGTCATAAGTTTACATACACTCAACTAGTATTTGGTAGCATTTCCTTTAAATTGTTTTACTTGGGAGCTGGTGTAACTGAGTCAGTATTGTAGGCCTCCTTGCTCGCACACACTTTTTCTGTTCTGCCCACAATTTTCAATAGGGTTGAGGTCAGGGCTTTGTGATCGCCACTCCAATACCTTGACTTTGTTGCCCTTAAGCCATTTTGCCACAACTTTGGAAGTATGCTTGGGGTCATTGTCCACTTCGAAGACCCATTTGCGACCAAGCTTTAACTTCCTGAATGATGTCTTGAGATGTTGCTTCAATGTATCCACATAATTTTCCTGCCTCATGATGCCATCTATTTTGTGAAGTGCACCAGTCCCTCCTACAGCAAAGCAGCCCCACAACATGATGCTGCCACCCCCTTGCGTCACGGTTGGGATGGTGTTCTTCGGCTTGCAAGCTTTCCCATTTTTCCTCCAAACATCTTTGTCGCCATCTTTGTCGCCATGTGCAGTTGCAAACCGTAGTCTGTCTTTTTTTATGAGGGTTTTGGAGCAGTGGCTTCTTCCTTGCTGAACGGCCTTTCAGGTTATGTCGATATAGGACTCGTTTTTACTGTGAATGTAGATACTTTTGTACCTGTTTTCTCCAGCATCTTCACAGGGTCTATTGCTGTTGTTGTCAGATTGATTTGCACTTTTCGCACCAAAGTATGTTCATCTCTAGGAGACAGAACACGTCTCCTTCCTGAGCGGTGTGACAGCTGCGTGGTCCCATGGTGTTTATACTTGCATACTATTGTTTGTACAGATGAACGTGGTACCTTCAGGCATTTGGAAATTGCTCCCAAGGATGACCCATACTTGTGAAGGTCTACAATTTGTTTTCTGAGGTCTTGGCTGATTTATTAAGATTTTCCCATGATTTGAAAGTAGGCCTTGAAATACATCCACAGGTACCCCTCCAATTGACTCAAGTGATGTCAAGTAGCCTATCAGAAGCTTCTAAAGCCATGACATAATTTTCTGTGATTTTCCAAGCTGTGTAAAGGCACAGTCAACTTCATGCATGTAAACTTCTGACCCACTGGAATTGTGATACAGTGAAATAATCTGTCTGTAAACAGTTGTTGGAAAAATTACCTGTGTCATGCACAAAGTAGATGTCCTAACCGACTTGCCAAAACTATAGTTTGTTAACAAGAAATTTGTGGAGTGGTTGAAAAAACAGTTTTAATGACTCCAACCTAACTTACGACTTCAACTGTGTGTGTGTATGCATATATATATATATATATATATATATGCTATTTTTGGTTGTTAGGTAGTTGTCACAGAGCAGGGCGCTGCCAGGCTAGCTTGCTGTTGCCCCTTGTGAGTGGGTCTCTCTGCCACGGCAGGTAGAATTAGGTCATGGTCACCACTGTGCAGCCCCTGCCAAAACTAATCTCAGCCCCACATCTCTGACAGAGACATCCCCGACCCATACCCCACCCTTATGTTAGTATGAATTTGTTTAGAATAGTAATGTAGTTTTGTTTAGAATAGTATTTGTTAACACTGTGTGTGTGTGTGCACAGCTGTGCCTTTATTATATGTGCCTCTCAGTGAGTGTGTGAGATCCAGCGTGGTGATTTTGGCAGCACTGCAATCTAATCACATTCTCACAGGGAGTGGTGGTGAGATGCTTTGCTCCAAATGCTTCAGCCAAGCCACCTGCCCCCCTCTCCTCCTACCCTGGACGGACACACACACACACACACACTACCCTGGACAGACAGACGCAGTGGCCCAGCCGGGTCACCACGGGGCCTGCTGGCTCTAATAGGTGTGATTTGAGGAGGCAGGAGGCAGCTGGATGTGGGGGGAATTGACACCCCATCATCGCCAAGGGAACTAGGGGGATAGGGGAGGGGGTGGGACACTTGGAGTCAGCGGTTTCTACGCCAACCACTCAGCGGGGTTAATTACTTTACCAGCCAGGTGCCCTGGCCACTGATGGCCAATGGCTGTGTCTATGTCCTGCGCTTCATTCAGTTCTCTCTTCTTTATGCTACCTGACTTCTGTCAGCAATCCCTGAGAGAGGGAACCAATCAGAGTGCACCGAGCGAGCCCACCAGGTTGTCACCTGGTGATGTGAAAAGTGTAACTTTCTGCTCGGTGGATGACGGGTCTGTCATTATCTCTCATGGGGAGGTGGAAAAACAATGTGAAATGTCTTGTCAGATCTTTTTTCCTGCTTGTTTGTCACCCACGCATGGATGAGCCATACGCCTCATTCCCACCCTTGTGCGAGCAACTGGTTATTGAACAATGTTGTGATTATTACATTACGTCTATTCATTCGGATCCCTATACGTCAGTGCAATGGCTTCGATGATACTGTCCTTGATTAAAGAAGCAAATAAAGCAGCCGCCCGTTAGGATTAACATTAGCATCAATCACCCAAACCCAACATCAACCTCCACGAATGTCCTAGATATACTGTAGAGTTACGTCTCTCCACTGTTATTTATTACATTCAATTACATGTGTCGTGCTTCCTCACAAGGGCAAAGTCCCAGGGAAACAACACGCGGAACCGCTCGGGTTGTTGCTTTTTATGGCCTTATTTATATTACATTTGATTTGTTTATGCACAGGGAATTGAGTTGGAGAATCCGTGGGCAGTTATGCAAATTATTTTTGTAAATCACCCAAGTTGAGTGGCTAATCGCGTCGTGTCGAGTGGCGCCTCGCTCGACTTTAGACAATTCCATCCACGTCGCTCTTCTACATTTGTTGACGGGTTCTTTATCCATTGTGACCTACCTTGCAGTTTCCGCTTATTCTTTAAGGAAACAAGCGACCGCGGCACCTAAATGGCTCCAATGGCCCCAGTGAGGCCGGCATCAGATGACGTTATGGATGGAGGGAGAGTTGTGGTGGGCCAATAAGCAGAGGCCACGCCGGGGGGTCAGCACACTGTCAAGGTGTAGTCCTACAGTGTGATCTCTATTAAGATAAGAGGGTGGGCTGGAGCTATAAGAGGAGACATGAACCACTGATCTAGCCCATGCAGTAAGGGGACAGACCAGCTTATCTTGTCCTGCATGACTATTCTGTTAGTGCTGTTGTGCCTGATTAGCTAAATCAAGCGCAACTATGATATGTTGAATACATATTCTACCCAGGTCTGGATAGGAATGAGTTTGACTGATATGTTTGGAGCTTCTACAGGATAGTCAATTGACATGTTGTGTTATTGAGTATCCTTCAACCCCCCCCCCCTCTCCCCCTACTCAATCTTTGGCATAACTATTGAAAATGTGTGTTGTGCCTGTCTGTGTGCCCTCTCCTTGCTGAGAGAAGCCTCATCATGCACATTGGCACATTGTTGACAGGGCGTTTCAATGCCCACCCTGCCTAGAGTTGGCTGCTCCAGTGCATCGCCTCAGGGCATCACTACCTGCAGGGCCTCCATTACTCCAGTGTGTGACAACCATCTTTAGAAACTGCCAGCTTTGTCATCTAGAACTCCCACACACTCCCTCTTGATCATTGCAACACTGTCTCACTCAGGCAAAATGAGCCATCCAACAACCTGGTTAGTCACTCGCTTTGTTATGGCTGGTGTTTTAAAATGAGATCGGGATGACTAGAGCTAAATGTCGAAGGGGGAAAAAACACTTTTTATTTTATTTTTCAAGTGTGAGTAATGGTTGAGCTATTTCTGTCAAATGAAATGACACACCTGCATGAGCAAAGTCACGCATTAAGCCTTTAAAAGCAGGTTAGGGCGTCACATTGAGCTAACACATCATTCCAGACCACACAGTTGCCAAGAGAGATGTATACAGTGGATGTCGGAGAGTTAGCGTTAGCTCACACAGTGCTGATGAGTCAACCAGCTTTAGCTCGCTTAATGTAATGTGACAACAAGCAGACATATCCACATCAATTTGTGTTTCTACAGTTAGAATGATTGAAGTTGGGACACAGGCATATTAAACCTTTTCTATCTATATCTGAAAGGATAAGGGGTGAAAATACTAATATACAATTTTGATATTTATGTGGTTTCCCCATCTAAGGTGCTCATCAGCACTGACCTTTAACATTCCAAATGTGGCTAACTTTGTGATTAAACCATGGATATTGCTGTCACTTTATGAAATAATGCTGCAATTCATGCATGGGCATAGGGTGTCTTATTTTCCACACCTTAATAAAGGAATACTGTGACATTTTGGAAATTAAGCCCTTTTTTTCTACTGGAAGTCTTCAGGAACAACTAGCATGCTAGCTGTTCCTGTAGACTTCCAGGTATTGCGCTAACACTAGTTAGTCATGGCTCCAGAAACTGCCTTCCACTTCCTTCAAACTGCAAGCAGAGACATAACAATGGTATCCATGAGTTCATTGGACTCTGGGTAAAAAAAAAAAAAAGGATTCATTTCCTAAATGTCACACTATCCCTTGAAAGTGCTTTAACTTGTCCTATGTACAAAAAAAAAAAGGTTTTATTGTAAGGTGAGTAGGGCAGCTGTTTAACTGTGTGATTTGTAGTTTCCCAAAGCTGTCTGTCTCCTACAGTGGTCCTGTAAAATGTGATAGTGTTCTTGTTATTTAATTGTATATTGCGCAGATATTTTGTTTCTTTTGAGTGTATAAATGCATTCAGATTGTAAATAGACATATCAGGACTAGACATTAACAAAATACAATATGTTTACATTAAAGGGGCAATCTGCAGTTGCTTCATCCATTTTTGGACTTCTGAATTAATGAAATAAACCTATTGATTCTTGAAGAATATAACTTATAAATGCTTCATGAGCTTAGTTCAAATGTAGTACCCACCAGAACCCAGAATAGGGGGCTTGCTTCACTCCAATGTTTGTAAACATAAACAAACACTATATAGCCTCAATATGGTTAAGACTATAATTTTTATTTCATGGATGGTCAGTCCTTGCATCCATAGCCCTGCCTATAAATTTGAGAGTGGCTACATTTCTCCAGCCCTATCCCTCAACTTTTTACCGAAACGGGTGAGGTCGTGTTGTTTCAACTGCTGAGTGACGCTTTAAATAAATGTTTATTTCATGAATGTACACTGAACAAAAATAGTGTATAAACACACCATGTAAAGTGTTGGTCCCATGTTTCATGAGCTGAAATAAAAGATCCCAGAAATGTTCCATACGCACAAAAAGCTTATTTCTCTCAAATTTTGTGCACAAATGTGTTTACATCCTGTTCGTGAGTATTTCATATTTGCCACGATAACCCATCCACCTGACAGGTGTGGCATATCAAGAAGCTGATTAAATAGCATGATCATTACACAGATGAACCTTGTGCTGGGGACAATAAAAGGCCACTCTAAAATGTGCAGTTTTGTCACACAACACAATGAAACAGATGTCTCAAGTTGAGGGAGGGTGAATTTGGCTTGCTGACTGCAGGAATGTCCACCAGAGCTTTTGCCAGAGAATTGAATTTAATTTCTCTACCATAAGCTGCCACCAACGTTGTTTTAGATAATTTAGCAGTACGCCAACCGGCCTTACAACCCCAGACCACGTGTCTGGTCTTGTGTGGGTGAGCAGTTTGCTGATGTCAATGTTGTGAACAGAGTGCCCCGTGGTGTGGGGTTATGGTATGGACAGGTATAAGCTACTGATAATGAACACAATTGCATTTTATCAATGGCATTTTAAATACCAACAGGCTGACCTCTGTCATCAGGTGAACAGTGTTTCAGACCCATTGTACTCCACTTTGCCTCCCGAGCCCATTGGGGAGTTGCAGCGATGAGACAAGATGGAGATCCTCTGAGGCTGTGGAGGGATCCAAATTGTGGATTTAAAATAACATGAATCATCAGCATAAAATGACACTTTTTGTTTTTAAGCCCTGGATTTCTAGACCCTTGATATTATTGTTGGATCTGATTTTAATAGCTAACATTTTGATGGCCATAATGAATAGATATGCCGATAATGGACAACCTTGTTTTACTCCTCTTGACAGTTTAATACTTTCTAATAGCCATTATTTACTATTTTACATCTAGAGTTACTATACATAACTTTAACCCATTGTATAAGAGATTCCCCAAAAAGTAATATTCCAGGCATTTATATATACAGTGGTCAGCCACATTTAATTAGTAATTTTCATCATAGGTACCTGTAATTTTCATCATAGGTACTATATGACAGACAAAATTTGAAAAATTTGAAAATCACATTGTAGGATTTTTAATGAATTTCTTTGCAAATTATAATGGAAAATAAGTATTTGGTCAATAACAAAAGTTTATCTCAATACTTTGTTATATACCCTTTGTTGGCAATGACAGAGGTTAAATGTTTTCTGTAAGTCTTCACAAGTTTTTCACACACTGTTGCTGGTATTTTGGCCCATTCCTCCATGCAGATCTCCTCTAGAATAGTGATGTTCTGGGGCTGTTGCTGGGGAACATGGACTTTCAACTCCCTCCAAAGATTTTCTATTGGGTTGAGATCTGGAGACTGGCTAGGCCACTCCAGGACCTTGAAATGCTTCTTACGAAGCCACTCCTTCATTGCCCGGGCAGTGTGTTTGGGATCATTGTCATGCTGAAAGACCCATCTTCAATGCCCTTCCTGATGGAAGGAGGTTTTCACTCAAAATCTCACGATACATGGCCCCATTCATTCTTTCCTTTACACAGATCAGTCGTCCTGGTCCCTTTGCAGAAAAACAGCCCCAAAGCATGATGTTTCCACCCCCATGCTTCACAGTAGGTATGGTGTTCTTTGGATGCAACTCAGCATTCTTTGTCCCCCAAACACGACGAGTTGAGTTTTTACCAAAAAGTTCTGGGATTTTTGCTCACTGTTCTTGTGATCATTTTGACCCCACGTGGTGAGATCTTGCGTGGAGCCCCAGATCAAGAGATTATCAGTGGTCTTGTATGTCTTCCATTTCCAAATAATTGCTCCCACAGTTGATTTCTTCAAACCAAGCTGCTTACCTATTGCAGATTCAGTCTTCCCAGTCTGGTGCAGGTCTACAATTTTGTTTCTGGTGTCCTTTGACAGCTCTTTGGTCTTGGCCATAGTGGAGTTTGGAGTGTGACTGTTTGAGGTTGTGGACAGGTGTCTTTTATACTGATAACAAGTTCAAACGGGTGCCATTAATACAGGTAACGAGTGGAGGACAGAGGAGCCTCTAAAAGAAGAAGTTACAGGTCTGCGAGAGCCAGAAATCTTGCTTGTTTGTAGGTGACCAAATACTTATTTTCCACCATAATTTGCAAATAAATTAATTAAAAATCCTACAATGTGATTTTCTGGATTTTTTTCCCTAATTTTGTCTGTCATAGTTGAAGTGTACAGGCCTCTCATCTTTTTAAGTGGGAGAACTTGCACAATTGGTGGTTGACTAAATATTTTTTTTCCCCACTGTAAATTCCAGTTGTACTTTATCAAAAGCCTTTTCAAAGTCCGCTATGAGTACCAGGTCTGGTTTCCCATATTTTTCATAGTGTTCTATTGTTTGGAGTACTTGTCTTACATTGGAGATAATATATCATCCATGTAAAAAACCTGTCTGATTTAGGATGAATAACATCCGACATACCTTTTTAATTCTATGCAACACTTTTCATTGACCCCAACACACTCACCTTAGATTGTACTTCTTTATTAAAAATTGATATCTAATGAAGTATATTATTTATCTTTAGTCTCTCCTAATGGTATATACAGTGTATTCGGAAAGTATTCAGACCCCTTAGCTGCTTCCACATTTTGTTACGTTACAGCCTTATTCCAAAATGGATGAAGTTGTTTTTTTCTGTCATCAATCTACACGCAATTGATTTTTAGAAATGTTTGCACATTTATTATGAGACTCGAAATTGAGCTCATCCTGTTTCCATTTATCAACCTTGAGATGTTTCTACAACTTTATTGGATTCCACCTGTGGTAAATTCAATTGATTGGACATGATTTGGAAAGATACACACCTGTCTATATAAGGTCCCAGAGTTTATAGGTCATGTCAGAGCAAAAACTAAGCCATTAGGTTGAAGGAATTGTCTGTAGAGCTTCGAGACAGGATTGTGTCGAGGCACAGATCTTGGGAAGTGTACAAAAAAAGAGTGGCCAGATGGAAGCCACTCCTCAGTGAAAGGCACATGACAGCCCGCTTGGAGTTTGCCAAAAGGCAGCTAAAGGACTCTCAGACTATGAGAAACGAGATAATTTGGTCTGAAGAAACCAAGATTGAACTCTGTAGTCTGAATGCCAAGTTTCACGTCTGGAGGAAACCTAGCACCATCCCTACAGTGAAGCATGTTGGTGGCAGCATGCTTTGGGGATGTTTTTCAGTGGCAGGGACTGGGAGACTAGTCAGGATCGAGGGAAACATAAACGGAGCAAAGTATAGAGCGATCCTTGATGAAAACCTGTGCCAGGGCACTCAGGACCTCAGACTGGGCCTAAGGTTCACATTCCAACAGGACAACGGCCCTAATTACACAGCCAAGACAACGCAGGAGTGGCTTCGGGACAAGTCCCTAAATGTCCTTGAGTAGCACAGACGGAGCCCGGACTAGAACCCGATTTCTGGAGAGACCTTAAATTAGCTGTGCAGCGACACTTCCCATTCAACCTGACAGCGCTTGAGAGAATCTGCAGAGAAGAATGGCAGAAACTCTCCAAATACAGGTGTACCAAGCTTGTAGCGTCATACTCAAGAAGACGCGATGCTGTAATCGCTGAGAAAGGTGCTTCAACAAAGTACTGAGTAAAGGGTATGAATACTTACTCTACCGTTCAAAAGTTTGGGGTCACCTAGAAATGTCCTTGTTTTTTAAAAGAAAGCACATTTGTTGTCCATTAAAATAACATCAAATTGATCAGAAATACAGTGTAGACATTGTTAATGTTGTAAATGACTATTGTAGCTGGCTTTTTTTAATGGAATATCTACAGACCTATATCCATTCTGCCCTGCCTATCTAAATCGACCTGGCCAAGGCTTTCAACTCTGTCAATCACCGTATTCTTATCGGCAGACTCAATAGCCTTGGTTTTTCTGACGACTGCCTCGCCTGGTTCACCAACTACTTTGCAGACAGAGTCCAGTGTGTCAAATCGGAGGGCATGTTGTCCGGACCTCTGGCAGTCTCTATGGGGGTACCACAGAGTTCAATTCTCGGGCCAAATCTTTTCTCTGTATATATCAATGATGTCGCTCTTGCTGCGAGCGATTCCCTGATCCACCTCTATGCAGACGACACCATTCTGTATACTTCTGGCCCTTCCTTGGACACTGTGCTAACTAACCTCCAAACGAGCTTCAATGCCATACAACACTTCTTCCGTGGCCTCCAACTGCTCTTAAACACTAGTAAAACCAAATGCATGCTTGTCAACCGTTCGCTGCCCTCACCCGCCCGCCCGACTAGCATCACCACCCTGGACGGTTCCGACCTAGAATATGTGGACAACTATAAATACCTAGGTGTCTGGCTAGACTGTAAACTCTCCTTCCAGACTCATATTAAACATCTCCAATCCAAAATCAAATCTAGAATTGGCTTTCTATTTCGCAACAAAGCCTCCTTCACTCATGCGGCCAAACTTACCCTAGTAAAATTAACTATCCTACCGATCCTCGACTTCGGCGATGTCATCTACAAAATAGCTTCCAACACTCTACTCAGCAAGCTGGAAGCAGTCTATCACAGTGTCATCCGTTTTGTTACCAAATCACCTTATACCACCCACCACTGCAACCTGTATGCTCTAATCGTCTGGCCCTCGCTACATATTCGTCGCCAGACCCACTGGCTCCAGGTCATCTATAAGTCTATGCTAGGTAAAGCTCTGCCTTATCTCAGTTCACTGGTCACGATAACAACATCCACCCGTAGCACACGTTCCAGCAGGTATATCTCACTGATCATCCCCAAAGCCAACATCTCATTTGGCCGCCTTTCCTTCCAGTTCTCTGCTGCCAGTGACTGGAACAAATTGCAAAAATCGCTGAAGTTTTCTGCTCTTTTGCACACCAGTATCTCTACTTGCACATCATCATCTGCTCATTTATCGCTCCAGTGTTAATCTGCTAAATTGTAATTTTGCTCCTATGGCCTATTTATTGCCTACCTCCTCATGCCTTTTGCACACACTATATATAGACTTTATTTTCTCTACTGTGTCATTGACTTGTTTATTGTTTACTCCATGTGTAACTCTGTGTTGTTGTCTGTGTCACACTGCTTTGCTTTATCTTGGCCAGGTCGTAGTTGCAAATGAAAACTTGTTCTCAACTAGCCTACCTGGTTAAATAAAGGTGAAATAAAAAATACATAAATTGGCATACAGAGGCCCATTGTCAGCAACCATCACTCCTGTGTTCCAATGGCACGATGTGTTAGCTAATCCAAGTTTATCATTTTAAAAGGCTGATTGATCATTATAAAACGCTTTTGCAGTTATGTTAGCACAGCTGAAAACTGTTGTTCTGATTAAAGAAGCAACAAAACTGGCCTTCTTTAGACTAGTTGAGTTTCTGGAGCATCGGCATTTGTGGGTTCGATTACAGGCTCAAAATAGCCAGAAACAAAGAACTTTCTTGTGAAACTCGTCAGTCTATTCTTGTTCTGATAAATGAAGGCTATTCCATGTGAGAAATTGCTAATAAGCTGAAGATCTCGTAGAACGCTGTGTACTACTCCCTTCACAGAACAGCGCAAACTAGCGCTAACCAGAATAGAGTGGGAGGCCCCGGTGCACAACTGAGCAAGAGGACAAGTACATTAGAGTGTCTAGTTTGAGAAACAGACTGGCAGTCCTCAACTGGCAGTTTCATTAAATAGTACCCGCATAACACCAGTCTCAATGTCAACAGCGAAGACGCGATTCCGGGATATTGGCCTTCTAAGCAGAGTTGCAAAGAAAAAGCCATATCTCAGACTGGCCAATAAAAAGAAAAGATTAAGATGGGCAAAAGAACACAGACACTGGACAGAGTAAGATTGGAAAAAATGTTATGGACAGATTAATCTCAGTTTGTAGTGTTCGGATTAGTGAGATGCAGATAAGATGCTGGAGGCAATGTGATGGTCTGGGGGTCCTTTGGTGGTGGTAAAGTGGGAGATTTGTACAGGGTAAAAGGGATCTTGAAGAAGGAAGGCTGTCACTCCATTTTGCAACGCCATGCCATACCCTGTGGATGGCTCTTAATTGTAGCCAATTTCCTCCTACAACAGGACAATGACCCAAAGCACAGCTTCAAACTATGCAAGAACTATTTAGGGAAGAAGCAGTCAGTTGGTATTCTGTCTATAATGGATGGCCATAATAGTCACCGGATCTCAACCCTATTGAGCTGTTGTGGGAGCAGTTTGACCATAAGAAGTGCCCATCAAGCCAATCTAATTTGTGGGAAGTGCTTCAGGAAGCATGGGGTGAAATCTCTTCAGATTATCTCAACAAATTGACAACTAGAATGCCAAAGGTCTGCAAGGCTATAATTGCTGCAAATGGAGGATTCTTTGACGAAAGCAACATATGAAGGACACTTATTTCAATTAAAAATCGTTATTTATTACCTTGTCAACGTCTTGACTATATTTCCTATTGATTTTGCGACTCATTTCATGTATGTTTTCATGGAAAAAAAGAACATTTTGAAGTGACCCCAAACTTTTGAACGGTAGTGTATATAATTTTTTCTAAATGAGAAAATATTAGATCAACTTACTTCAGAATCGTTTTGTTAGTGACTTGCATTTTTTTATATGAGCGCTATAGCATTTTCAGCTGAGCAAGACTAGCGGCAGCCAGGGAAAGTGGTTTCTGTGAGAATACAGGGGGCAGTTACCCAGGGGTGGGGGGGGGGCTAGTTACCCTGTTCAATGTGCACATGGCATTTACCTCCTCTACTTGACTTGTTATTGATTCTATTCTGCGACGTCAAAGTAAAAAAAATGTGGGTGAATGACTAAACAGCTGTGGTGCAAACTATGAACAAGTTGTAGATCTTGAAAATCTGAAATAACTATTTTAAACAATACCTGTTTACTGTCACTTGGCAATAATAATTATTCATAGCTTATACAGTTACTTGATGTTTCAAGTGCAGCTTTGCAATTCATTCATCTTGATGTTATTGAGAGGTTGTTTCCCTTCAGATTGCATGCTATTGTCCCCTTTCACATTGAAATAACAGGGCTATTCTTTCCTGTGTAGGTGTTGGTCCTCTGTCTGTCAGCAGCTCTGCTTGGCAGACCTATTTCACACACAATTGGACTGTTATTTAATTGCCTGTGAAAGAAAGGGAGAAAAAGACCTGATATTTTAAATTAGCCTTGGATAAAGAGCATCAGTAAAGCTTTGTTATAACGTTGACTTCTCCTTCCCTATCACCATCAATCCCTGGTTACAAGCAATGAGCCATTTGCCATTACAAAGCTTGTTAGGAATGTCCAGGCTGTGTAATTACCTGTGTCAACGGCAATGATTGTCTCCGGTGTCAGTTGATTCGTCACTACATAATCTTATAGGTTGAAACATTTAAGAAATATCTTGGAAGGTGTATACATTGAAAATGTTGGTCAAATGTTCTTGAAAGATTGACATGGCTTGAAAAAACTCCTTTACATCCAGAATGTGCATAATGCTGTCTTGCAATAACAAACAATTTGACAGCCCTCTTCAAGTACATATTTTTCGTATAATGTTATTTATAAAATGTTTGGCTTTAGGATGAATTCTACAACTGAGTTTCACCATCGGATTCGGTCAATGTTGGTATTGCACATGGACCCTCTTTTTTTTATGTATTAGGGGGAGGCTGAGTTTGGTGCAACATCCCCCAGACAGCTAACAACTGACTCTACGTCCACGGCAGCAGCTGTCCTTTACAGTTCCCCGTGGCGCAAATATTTAAGTCGCAATATTTTGCTAATATAAAAACGTTATTTAATGTATCTGGCTCGACGAAACTCACGCTAAATTGCTGTTTTTCTGTCATTTACGCAGAGATATTAATGATGAGGTAAGTGCTTCCGGTCGCCATACTTGTGGTGCTTAACAATAGCAGCAGCACAGATAGAACAAGGACCGATTTCTAAATATATTTGGCAGAAGTGTGCAGAAATTGTATGGCATCGACCTACTTTTGTTCCTTATTGTGGGTAGCTATTTATGTGTAAAACCAAAAAATGTCGAAACGACATCGTTTGGGTGATTGTTATTCATCGAGTGAAAAGAGAGTCTTCTGATGGGTGTGTAATAGGGAATAACAGGGTGAGGATCCTTTGTTTTCGTGTTTGATGGGCACTGCAGTGCAGGAGTTTTTTTGGGGGCTCGCATGCTATCTAGCTAGATAAAATGTAAATGGCGAATGGACAAAACGTCCAGGGACGTGCATGCGGCGGGAAAGTATTCTAGCCTAGTTACGTTAGTTAGTCTTTTAAATAAACACGCAGTATAAGCTAACATAGCTAGGAAGCTCCTAAACCAGGCTAATGTTACAGAACAGTGCAAAAGATGCATCATACATGCTCGTGGGTAGCCTCCTGCGCTTGGCCATAAGGTAGGTAGGTAACTTAGGTATGTAGCTAGCTAGTTAGCATCCAGTCAGTAGTATTACTAATGCTAACTAGACCGCTATCATGGCAAGTTAATAATGTTAACTAGTTATATTAGCTAACTATATTATTTGTGTTTTTAAACATAAGTGGCTAGCTGACATGCTTTAGGTTTTTTTTTTTTACATTTAAACATTTAAGTCCGAAAGCAGACGTCTTATCCATTGCGACTTACAAATTGGTGCATACACCTTATGATCCCACTGCAGTAGTGCTTAAATCTTTTCAGGGGCAGGGTTGGTCCCTGGATGGGAGACTAGATGCTGCTGGAAGTGGTGTTGGAGACCCAGTAGGAGGCACCCTTTCCCTGGTCTAAAAAATATCCCAATGCCCCAGGGCAGTGATTGGGGACGTTAAACGGGTGTCTTGATTATTTTTGGCCACTAAAGATCCCATGGCACTTATTGTAAGAGTAGGGGTGTTAACCCCGGTGTCCTGGCTAAATGCCCAACTTGGCCTTCATAGCATCATGGCCACCTAATCACCCCCAGTTTACAATTGGCTCATTCATCCCCCTCCTCTCCCCTGTAACTTATTCCCAAGGTCATTGCTGTAAATGAGAATGGGTTCTCAGTCAACTTACCTGGTAAAATATGGGTTAAAGAAACAACGCACTGTTAACTAGCTAAGTCATAGACTTTATACAATTCTATAATCATTTCTATAATCCCTAGCTATATAAAATGTCTCATTTTGTATATCATCTGATGACTCCGTTGTCAGAGGACATCAACGTGGTGCTGAAACACATGGCCAACTTTGTCAGAACAAGATTCATTCATTAAGTCCTTCGCTATAATTGGGTACTGAAATGTAAACATTCTAGGCCCATAAGAACATGACACGAGTTCTGAAGGGTCAACTGGTGTGTGTATGTATGTACCCAAGCCGACATGATGTCCTAGGAAATAGTGTAGTTGCTCATGACACAGGCTACATTGCTAAGACCAGTTTTTGCTTTTTGCCAATTCTTCAAATGGAGTCTTCAACATTGGTCTCATCAAATAATGAAATCAATACTTTGGTTTCTTGGGTGCAGACATGCATTGTAGCATAATAAAGATCTCGCCCCGCTACATTACCACAACCCGTTTTAGCCTTTTGCCAGTTCAGCAAATGGAGTCTTCAACATTGGTCTCATCAAAGAAGGAAATTCAATACTTTGGTTCTGGGGTGCAGACATGTGTTGTAGCATAATTAAAAGGAAATAAAGATATCACCCATTTGTAAAAGGAAAGTGTTCCCCTTTTGACTTGATATTTTAGCCTATTAATTTCTTTATTAATGTGACCTTTGCATGCAACACTTGATTACATCCTTCTGCAGCGTGAAAGGGAAATGCGCAGTAACCTTTTCATGTTATTTGAGGAAAAGGACATGACATAGCCGAGCCGCGGCACATTGTAGAATCTGAGCCGTCCTATTTCTGTGTTGGTTGTTGGGTTCATTCCATTTTGGAATGGTGATGGGAAAAGAGAAGGGAATGGGGCCTGGCCGATATAAAAAAATACATTTAAAAAAGAAGCTTTGTCTCGTCTGTCACACTACTCACATTCATGCCTCGACCACAGGCGAGACCGCGACAGGGACCGCGACGAGCGGTCGAGGGACAGAGACCGGGATGCCAAGCTCTCTGGCATGGCCCTGAACCCGGCTCTTGGCAGCGCAGGCCTCTCCCACAAGCAGACGGCCATGCAGCAGCAGATCAACCCGTTCACCAACCTGCCCCACACGCCGCGTTACTACGAGATCCTGAAGAAGAGGCTGCAGCTGCCAGTGTGGGAGTACAAGGAGCGCTTCAACGACATCCTGGGACGCCACCAGAGTTTCGTGCTCGTCGGAGAGACAGGCTCCGGCAAGACCACGCAGGTAAGCAGGACAAAGGGTAGAGGCTTTACATTCATGTGGTGAGACGGAATGTATCTATTAAATGTTCTCCAAGCAATATATCATTGTATTCACGAACAAACAGTAACACAGCCGAGAAAAGCCAACTGATAACTCAATACTGTTTCCTATGAGATGCCTTGATGCCCTCACACACTTTCCCGTTATTTTCAAATGAATCCTGCTGCTGTGACTCATCTCCTTTCCCCCCATCTTGATTTGTTGAAATGTTAAATGCAGAGTGTGTGTTTCCCTTCCCCGTAGCAAAGAGGTTGGTTGCCACTGACGGGCACTCATCCGAGCACAAGGCTAATCCGGCAGAAGAAACAGTTTCTAACTTTAGGCTGCTCTTAGCAGGTCCCCTCGTCTTTTGAACAGTGAGCGGGGTGATCCCCACCGGGAGTGCCTATCAGCAGAAAGCTGGCAGACTGTCTAATACAAGCTATCATCTCAACTTCTCTGGAGCTCGCAGTTGATTATCAGAGAGTGGAAGTGATCGGGGATGGTGGCATGGGGTTTACAGACAGTAACTGGCCGTTTTATTCTTTGCTCTCCAAAACATCCATGCTATCATTCATTTTTTTGACTTAAAGTTATCTTCAGTGCCATTTTATAAAGCACTTTTGATTGATATTGGTTTGGTTGCTGATTTGTGGAAGGTCAAGGGATTCTAAAAGTGAGTGTGGTTGAGTAACTTCTTCCTCTCACTATCTCCCTCTCTCTCCCCAGATCCCCCAGTGGTGTGTGGACATGGTTAAGGGGTTGGGCGGACCTAAGAAGGCAGTGGCCTGTACCCAGCCCAGGAGGGTGGCAGCCATGAGCGTGGCCCAGAGGGTGGCCGACGAGATGGACGTCATGCTGGGCCAGGAGGTCGGTTACTCCATTCGATTCGAGGACTGCAGCTCGGCCAAGACCTTCCTCAAGTAAGTGCCAGTCTCTACTGAAGTTGAAAAGCCAAAGATACTGTTTTATTTCACTGGGGTTCAGTGGGGCGCTTCGAAGGATATGTTTTCCGTTGAAAAATGTATTGCTATCTGAACATTTGGCATGTTAAGATAGTACCTCCCTATTTTTTGCTGTTAGAAAAAAAAAGTTAGATTTCAAATATTCTTTACAAGAGAAAACTGGCTGATTTGGCAGTACACATTTAGCAGTTAAATTGTTCGAGGAAAATGTCCACTTTAAAGACTGTTTCCTCCCTCGGTGCAGGTACATGACAGACGGTATGTTGCTGCGGGAGGCCATGAACGACCCTCTGCTGGAGCGCTACGGCGTCGTCATCCTGGACGAGGCCCACGAGAGAACGCTTGCCACAGACATCCTCATGGGCGTCCTCAAAGAGGTGGTCCGACAGAGGTCAGACCTCAAGGTACACGTCAAATCCTCATACCCCTGGGTGCAATGTACTGAACCTTGCAGGTAGAGGTGTCCTGAACAGAGCTGACCTTATTTGTACTTGACTCTACTTGTCAGAGGAGCTTTGTGCACCTCTTTTTTTTTTTTTTACCTTTATTTAACTAGGCAAGTCAGTTAAGAACAAATTCTTATTTTCAATGACGGCCTAGGAACAGTGGGTTAACTGCCTGTTCAAGGGCAGAACGACAGATTTTGTACCTTGTCAGCTCGGGGATTTGAACTTGCAACCTTTCGGTTACTAGTCCAATGCTCTAACCACTAGGCTACCCTGCCGCCCCCACTAGGCTACCCTGCCGCCCCCTGCTGATCCGTGCCAGGTGAATGCAACCCCGGCCTTGCCAAGTTTCCACTCGCCAGTCTACATTCCACAGCATCTCATAGAGTCATGCCACAGAGTTTCTAAATCCAAAGGTGGGAAAAACGTTTTTATGGTTTGAGAAGTCAGTGAGAGAAGTGAACCATTCTTCCTTATTTGTTCATTTTCTCGATTTCTAAAGGCACAAACCAGTGTCTCAAGTAGCTGAACCTGTCGTTACTACAACCTTGTGAAAGTGACAAACTGACACGTTTTCATTTGAATCAAAAACAACTTTATATTGGAAGAGTGCGTTTGATTTCATGGCCGCAGTTCGACACACCCTGCAGACCTATGACGTGTTTCTGCGCATGAGCTTAGCTAACTAACGTCACCATGACATCGTCTACAAGTGATCAGGGATTTCTATTGGAGAAGCAGTTTCTGTTGTGTTCTTTACTGCTTCTCAAAGCCCTGTACCGTCTGATCCTCATGTCTTCTCCTCAGCTCACTCTCCTAGACTCAAATCCTACCTCTGACCTAGTCCTCTATCCTTCATGAGAGCCTGCCTCTCTGTGTGCACACACCTGGTTGTGTACACACACACTCAATTATTACTCCCCCCCCCCCCCTAAAAAGCCTCAGTGTGGCAGTCTCTCCACGGGCTGACTGCTATGTGTCTATTGAGGAAAAGACAAACGTCAGCCATTCAGCTCAGAAATGCACGGCGAGTCTCCTCTGCGGCAGCACTGAGATTGCTGCCCGGGTCAGCCCATTTAAGAGAATCAGACAGGGATGGGTGGGGGTTCCGTTTTTATAGGCCGAATGTGCCGGACACAATTCTCATAAAACAGATGGGTAATGACTAGTTGTTGTCAGGGACGGCATCAAAGGTTACACACGTGTTCAGGGACTTTTAAATAAGGTCTAGGTTAGTGGCAATGATCGTACCGGCCCTGCTCATGTCCCTCTTCCCAGTCTCCCTCCTCTCCCAAATTTGAAGTGTAATTTGCCTTGATTAAGTGGAATTATAATGTCTTGTTATGCGTAAAGCGAAGTAGCGCATAGACCGTGGACCGAAATATTTGAGAGTGAAAATGGGAGAGCAGAGAGGCGCGCCGCCCACCATCAGAATTTTAATGTGCTTAATGGGCCCTAGGGGAGAACATGGTGTGCCCGCGAGACTTATCCGGGCAGTGAGCGTTGTGATCCTCATGGGTCAGGGGCTCTGTCCTCCTGTGATATGTCCACCATTTTGTTTCCTCTCACTTGGCCAGGGTCTAATCTACACTCTCTTTCTGGCTCACGCCCGCTTCCTATTCTCCTGCATAGAGGGTATCTATTATGTTTCCTATTTCTTTTTTAAAACGCATTTTGCCTTGTTATTATGGGGTATTTGTGTGTAGATTGCTGATCATTATTGTTTATTTAGTCCAGGGGTCTGAATACTTTCCCAATGTATTGTATGTTCTACGTCCTAGGCCTTATCCATTTCATCAGTCACATGTGTTAACTATCACTCTTAACTACCCTGTGGTGAGACTACACCAGACCCTACCATTCGTCAACTTCTAAATACTCCTATCTTAACCTTTATCTACCTACGCTATACTATCGCCGCTGTCCCCTGGTTATATGTAAGCTCCTCTCTTCACAGTATTGCTCCTGCTAAAAGCTGCTGTTTCGGGTTGCCCTTAGACACTGATCTAAGATAACACTAATCAGAATCTGAACCATTAGACCAAACTATAATCTAGAACTCTGATCAGTGTCTAGGGGCAACGAAATCCTATAGCATCATATAACCCCATCGGCAGCCATTTTCTCTTCCCAGTCCACCTCTCAACACCCTGTCCTTTGTCTCATCAGGTCATCGTCATGAGCGCCACGCTGGATGCCGGCAAGTTCCAGGTGTACTTTGACAGCTGTCCGCTGCTAACCATCCCGGGACGCACGCACCCGGTAGAGATCTTCTACACGCCGGAACCTGAGAGGGACTACCTGGAGGCAGCCATCCGCACTGTTATCCAGATCCACATGTGTGAAGAGGAGGAGGGCGACTGTCTGCTCTTCCTCACTGGACAAGAGGTAGGCCCTTTTCTGCCACCATTCCAGCTTTTTGCACACGCACAAACGAGATGTTCAATGCTTAGATGAAGAGAGGTATTGAATGCATGTGTCCTTTCCTGTTTGGAACATTACCCTGGTAAGAGGGAAAAAAAGACAATGTCCCAGATTTTGCCTGCCCCATGAATCCTTGAAATTTCACTCCTAAAAATGTTGTATACTAATGTGTAATGGAGGGCGAGGTTTATGCCCATAATGATGAATTTGGTCACAGCTGGGCGGGGCGCACGCCTGCCTGCCTTCCCCCAGAAACATCTGTCTGCCTCCCAGTTCACGAGTGGGAGAGGCAGCCTGTCTCAGGGCTCAGCAGTGCCACACTATTATTCTCACCATTCTCTCCCTACGTAATGTAACAGTTCGTGTAGCTTATGGTTGTGACATGGGAACTAATTAAGTGAGGTTTGTATGATTGTAACCCTAGACTGAGTTTAAAGGGATACTTGGACATTTTGGCAAGGAAACCCTTTATCTACTTCCTCAGAGTCAGATTAACTTGTGGATACCAATTGTATGTCTGGGCTCCCAAGTGGTGCAGCGGTCAAAGACATTGCATCTCCATGCAAGAGGCGTCACTACAGTCCCTGGTTCGAATCCAGGGTGAATCATATCCGGCCGTGATTGGGAGTCCCATAGGGAGGCGCCCAATTGGCCCAGCGTCGTCCGGGTTTGGCCGGGGGAAAGGCACTCACTCATTGTAAATAATAATTTGTTCTAAACTGACTTGCCTAGTTAAATGAAGAAAGATGTCTCTGTGTCCAGTTTAAATGACGTTAGAGGTAGTTTTGCGAGCCAAGGCTAACTAGCAATAGCACAATGACTGGAAGTCTATGGGAACAGTTAGAAATTGCGCTAACGCTGCTTAGCAACTTCCTTCAAACTGCATGCAGAGAAATAGAAATGGTATGCACAAGTTCATCTGACTCTGGGGAAGTAGGCTAGATAAATCTCTTAAGTATCCTTCGTGACCGAGCGTGAATGTTAATGTGCCTGGAGCTTCTCATTTTGAATGTATGGATTCCCTTACGTTAGCGCCACGTCATCATCCAGCGTAGCCATCTTTAAAAATAAATCATATCTGCCGAGGGCTCACCCAGTCAGATAATATGGCAGCCTATTAACGGCAGTCATTTTGTCATTCATCGGCGGGACGGCACTACCGCGCATCTACATCCGTTTTCATTTGCAGATGCCGGATCGATGCCTGGTTCGTTATGGTAGGGATGAAGTCACAGAGGAGCATTGTATTTGAAGTGGTATCCTTCAAGGGGCTGGTAGATTAGATTAGTGGTGTTCCAGCCACTCAGACAGCCAGGGAACAGCATTGGCCTCCCCTCGTTGAATGTGCAGAGGAGAAGAGAATATTTGCGGGAAATGCGTTAAACATTGATACGTCTCTTGCTGAGTATCCACCCCCATTGCCACCTCCCCTATAGCTCAATAACGCTGAACGCGTCAGGGTGTCAAGCTGCCGAGGCAAAGCAAGCAGTGCAGTCAGCGAGCACTCCCACGGTGAGTTCATTAACATCCTAATTGGGTTAAAGAAGTCAATGTGAGGTAGCTCTGGAGGAGATGGGCGTTAAAATAGTGCCTCCCCGGAGCGCATCTCAACCTTTCGTCGTCCCGCAACTTTGATGTCGACTAATGATCGGGTACGCAGATCTGCAACGTAGTTCTGTCTTTGAGGTAAAGCTGTTTTCATTTATGACAAATGAAAAGCGAAGTATTTGGGGGAGATTGTCTGTTTTTTAATGGTTCGCGGCAGGGACAAACTCAAACTCCCCAAAAAAGAGAGGCAAAACTTATCACAGCTGCCTCGCCCTGATAAGTCCCACCATTTAAGCTGCCCCCTCAGCGGTTCACTTCAAAACGTAAAGATTCGCCCGGGCCTCTGCTAATTAAGTGGACCGAGGCGAGTGCCTAATTGAGTCTGGTTAGGTGCCTGGTGCTCCACCGCATCGCTCCTGGGGTCGCGTGGGCCGGCTGGTGTGCAGGTTCTCACAGTTGGCTGGCCTCCCCGCTGTGCACGCGCTCCATTTCTCTTCGGGCACTGGCACACCAGCTCAATCCCGGCGCCTTGGCAACGGCGTCCACTTTTCATGACAGCTGCTGCATCCAGAGGGTTGATGGTCTATTAATACCCAGGCTAATTTTACCAATCTATTCATTACTCTTTTCCACTCTAACTTGTCAACGTGTTGATTACATGGCCATCGGTGGGATGGATTTGACTTGTGTAGTGAGTGAACACAGCAGGGAAAAATTGGGCTAGGAATGCATTACTGTCTGCAAACAAAGTCCACAAACACACAGAGAGATCCTAGCTGAGGCTCCCTATGTTTTTGTGTTTTACTCAATCGGGGCAAAGCCTTGCCAGTTCTTACCCTGAGTAAAGTAAATGCCACGTAAAGAGTAAATGCTCCAGGTCAAAGGAGAGCATCTGTTCTACTGGGTATCTCTAGGTTGCAGTCAGTGTCACATTGTGGCTTTGGTATGACTATCAAATATGGTTCCCATAATTTCAGAATACACCAAGCACGTATACCCCTTCCTGCCCCAGCCCCCGTCTCCTTCGCACTCCAATAAAACATTTATTTTAATCTGTAAGTGCTAATTGTCACGTGACCCCGAAACAAACTATAGAAGGAGCTGCACAGTTCCCTAGGGCCTGAAGGTGGAGCAACAGCACAGGCTGTGACCGTTTACATGTTGGTGTTCTTGTTTAAAAGGAAGATTGCAGAATTAGGTTTCTTTTAAACATTCTGATTGGTTTCATCCTTCCAACTAAAAGTCCCAATACGACATATCAATTTTAAACGTTTCGGAAAAGTGATGTCAAGAGGAGAACACACAACAGGAGTGAAGCCACTGTCCACATAAGATGGTAAAGACCCAAATCATAGAGTCGTCATTGTTTTTGAAAAAATATTTTTGGCACTCTGAATAAAGCCAACTTATCATCTGACCATATCCTGTGATTTCTTTATTCTATATCAGATAAAAATGTTTTTTTTAATCACTTTTACAGCACACAGGCTTTTAGCATTGCCCCTTTTACAGCCCTATTACCTACCCACTAACAGCTTTGAAACATCAAAGTATTCAGATCCCTTCACTTTTTCCACATTTTGTTGCGTTACAGCCGTGTTCTAAAATGAATGAAGTAAAACATTATCCTCATCAGTCTGCACACCCCATGAAACAGGTTTTTAGAAATGTTTGCAAATGTGTAAAAAACCTTTGCTATGAGACTCGAAATTGAGCTCTGGTGCATCCAGTTTCCATTGATTCTTGAGATGTTTCTACAACTTGGAGTCCACCTGTGGTAAATTAAATTGATTGGACATGATTTGGAAAGGCATATACCTGTCTATAAAAGGTCCCACAGTTGACTGTGCATGTCAGAGCAAAAACCAAACCATGAGGTTGAAGGAATTGTCCGTAGAGCTCCGAGACAGGATTGTGTCGAGGCCCAGATCTGGGGAAGGCTACCAATTTTTTTTTGCAGCATTGAAGGTCCCCATGAACACAGTGGCCTCCATCATTCTTAAATGGAAGAAGTTTGGAACCACCAAGACTCTTTGGAACCACCAAACTGGGCAATCGGGGGCCTTGGTCAGGGAGGTGACCAGGAACCCAATGGTCACTCTGACAGAGTTTCTGTGGAGAACCTTCCAGAAGGACAACCATCTTTGAAACACTCCACCATTCAGGCCTTTATTGTAGAGTGGCCAGATCGAAGCCACTCCTCAGTAAAAGGCACATGACAGCCCACTTGGAGTTTGCCAAAAGGTAGCTAAAGGACTCTCAGACCATGAGAAACCAGATTCTCTAGTCTTGTGAAAGATTGAACTCTTTGGCCTGAATGCCAAGCGTCACGTCTGGAGGAAACCTGTCACCGTCCCTACAGTGAACCATGGTGGTGGCAGCACCATGCTGTGGGGATGTTTTTCAGCTGCAGTGACTGGGAGACTAATCAGGATTGAGGGAAAGGTGAACGAAGCAAAGTACAGAGAGATCCTTGATGAAAACCTGCTCCAGATCGCTCAGTACCTCAGACTGGGGCCATGGTTCACCTTCCAACAGGACAACAACCCTATGCACACAGCCAAGACAACAAAGCAGTAGCTTTGGGACAAGTCTCAATGTCCTTGAGGTGCCCAGCCAGAGCCTGGACTTGAACCCGATCGAACATCTTTGGAGAGACCTAAAAATAGCTTTGCAGCGAAGCTCCCCATCCAACCTGACAGAGCTTGAGAGAATCTGCAGAGAAGAATGGGAGAAACTCCCCGAATACAGGTGTGCCAAGCTTGTAGCGTCATACCCAAGAAGACTCAAGGCTGTAATCGCTGACAAAGGTGCTTCAACAAAGTACTGAGTAAAGGGTCTGAATACCTATGTAAATGTGCTATTTTACCAGATTTTTGCTGCTTTGTCATTATGGGGTATTGTGTGTAGATTTGATAAGTGGGAAAAACAATTCATTCCATTTTAGAATACGGCTGTAACTTAACAAAATGTAGAATAAGTCAAGGTGTCTGAATAATTTACGAATGCACTGTATTAGCAATTCAGCACATCAGCATTTATTGTACTGTTACACAAAATCAAAATGAACCTTTACAATCATAGTAGACATTGAACATCTATAACCAAACTGTTGTTGGGTGATGGTAGCTATAGCTAGCCACATGCTAACCTGAGTACTAACGTTACTAGCAGTAGTAACAGTAAATCCAGGTGTAATGGCTAACACAAACATCAGCCACCATGATATCCTGCAAGTTACAGTTGAAGTCAGAAGTTTACATACACCTTAGCCAAATACATTCTAACTCAGTTTTTCACAATTCCTGACATTTAATCCTAGTAAAAATTCCCTGTCGTAGGTCAGTTAGGATCACCCCTGTATTTTAAGAATGAAATGTCAGAATAATAGTAGAGAGAAGGTTTTATTTAAGCTTTTATTACTTTCATCACATTCCCAGTGGGTCAGAAGTTTACATACACTCAATTAGTATTTGGTAGCATTGCCTTTAAATTGTTTAACTTGGGTCAAATGTTTCGGGTAGCCTTCCACAAGATTCCCATAATAAGCTGGGTGAATTTGGGCCCATTCCTCCTGACAGAGCTGGTGTAACGGAGTCAGGTTTGTAGGCCTCCTTGCTCGCACACGCTTTTTCAGTTCTGCCCACAAATGTTCTATAGGTTTGAGGTCAGGGCTTTGTGGTGGCCACTCCAATACCTTGACTTTGTTGTCCTTACGCCATTTTGCCACAACTTTGGAAGTATGCTTGGGGTCATTGTCCATTTGGAAGACCCATTTGGGACCAAGCTTTAACTTCCTGACTGATGTTGATGATGTTGCTTCAATATATCCACATCATTTCCTGCCTCATGATGCCATCTATTTTGTGAAGTGCACAAAATAGTTAGTTTGTTTTTTAAATAATCTACGAGCAACATAACATGACAAAACTCTTTGGGCACTTTAGTACCTACTTTCCCCGATTCGCCTCTATCACCGAAGCCACCAGCAGGCTGTTCCTCTCTTGACGTCAAAGCCGCAATGTGTTGTTGGTATGAGGTTTTAATGCATTTAATTCAAATTGCGAAAATAGAAGTGTATAAATTGTTTTGTATACTTTTGCATGAAGGCTGTTTAGCTGTTGTTAGTTTTGTGGAATATATATATATGGAATATATATACAGTGGGGCAAAAAAGTATTTAGTCAGCCACCAATTGTGCAAGTTCTCCCACTTAAAAAGATGAGAGAGGCCTGTAATTTTCATCATAGGTACACTTCAACTATGACAGACAAAAGGAGAAAAGAAATCCAGAAAATCACATTGTAGGATTTTTTATGAATTTATTTGCAAATTATGGTGGAAAATAAGTATTTGGTCAATAACAAAAGTTTATCTCAATACTTTGTTATATACCCTTTGTTGGAAATGACAGAGGTCAAACGTTTTCTGTAAGTCTTCACAAGGTTTTCACACACTGTTGCTGGTATTTTGGCCCATTCCTCCATGCAGATCTCTAGAGCAGTGATGTTTTGGGGCTGTTGCTGGGCAACACGGACTTTCAACTCCCTCCAAAGATTTTCTATGGGGTTGAGATCTGGAGACTGGCTAGGCCACTCCAGGACCTTGAAATGCTTCTTACGAAGCCACTCCTTCCTTGCCCGGGCGGTTTCATCTTCAATGCCCTTGCTGATGGGATTTTCACTCAAAATCTCACGATACATGGCCCCATTCATTATTTCCTTTACATGGATCAGTCGTCCTGGTCCCTTTGCAGAAAAACAGCCCCAAAGCATGATGTTTCCACCCCCATGCTTCAGAGGCGGTATGGTGTTCTTTGGATGCAACTCAGCATTCTTTGTCCTCCAAACACAACGAGTTGAGTTTTTACCAAAAGGTTATATTTTTGTTTCATCTGACCACATGACATTCTTCCTATCTTCTTCTGGATCATCCAAATGCTCTCTAGCAAACTTCAGACGGGCCTGGACATGTACTGGCTTAAGCAGGGGGACACGTCTGGCACGGCAGGATTTGAGTCCCTGGCGGCGTAGTGGGTTACTGATGGTAGGCTTTGTTACTTTGGTCCCAGCTCTCTGCAGGTCATTCACTAGGTCCCCCCGTGTGGTTCTGGGATTTTTGCTCACCGTTCTTGTGATCATTTTGACCCCACGGAGTGAGATCTTGCGTGGAGCCCCAGATCGAGGGAGATTGTCAGTGGTCTTGTATGTCTTCCATTTCCTAATAATTGCTCCCACAGTTGATTTCTTCAAACCAAGCTGCTTACCTATTGCAGATTCAGTCTTCCCAGCCTGGTGCAGGTCTACAATTTTGTTTCTGGTGTCCTTTCACAGCTCTTTGGTCTTGGCCATAGAGTAGTTTGGAGTGTGACTGTTTGAGGTTGTGGACAGGTGTCTTTTATACTGATAACAAGTTCAAACAGGTGCCATTAATACAGGTAACGAGTGGAGGACAGAGGAGTTACAGGTCTGTGAGAGCCAGAAATCTTGCTTGTTTGTAGGTGACCAAATACTTATTTTCCACCATAATTTGCAAATAAATCAATAAAAAATCCTACAATGTGATTTTCTGGATTTTTTCTCTCTCTCATTTTGTCTGTCATAGTTGAAGTGTACCTATGATGGAAATTACAGGCCTCATCTTTTTAAGTGGGAGAACTTGCACAATTGGTGGCTGACTAAATACGTTTTTGCCCCACTGTATATATATATCTGGTGCAACCTTTCCTTTAAGTATGAACATGAAAATGCAGTGGCTATCGCTTCAGTACGTTTTCTGGTCTTTTCATAGCTAACATTGTCCAATGTCTGGAGATGGGGGGAAAAAACAAATGTGGTGTTTAGTGTAGATATTCCAGGAATCATAGACACCTATCAGGCTATATAGTATTATGTAGGCTGTATATAAGCTTGTCACTTAGGGTTCTCGTGGGCATGGTCGATTGCAAAGTAATAGTCTTAATTATTCATGGGCCGTTTACCGATTTGATATGTTGCATTTGCTAACGTCACATTATGGCAGTCCGTACCATGTTGGTTTATTATATTCAGGCTGCCTAGTTCAGTCGGAGTCCTAGCCTTTTGTCGTCTGTCATGTTTTCTTATTCCCCTGGTTGTTAAGTTTCTCTGTCTGGGAGCCCACTGGCTCTATAATGTTCAGCTCCACTAAACTGATCTGCCATGATTTGCCGCTGGTTATGCATCAGTGCAGCATTCTCATTTCACATTTCTCCTACAATATTGCGGTTTGGAATAATGAACCGTGTGTGTCTGTGTTCTCCTGATTGCTGCATTTGACAACACAGCCATGGGGAGCTCAACCAAGCACGCGGCAGTCCAGGTTTAATTTCCTCAGTCAGATGGAGAGATGGGCAGAACAAATGTTCTCCTTCTAACCCCTCCTCTCCTCTTCAGACCTTTTTCTCCCCATTGTCTCTCAAGGTGCTATTCAAACCAAGCCCCAGGTTACTGTGTGCCCAAATGCTTGCTCCTCGTCAGCCACCCTTCACCTGCCTGCCCATTTTTACTTTTTCCGCTTCATCTTTCAGGAAATCGACGAGGCCTGCAAGCGCATCAAGAGGGACATCGACGACCTGGGACACGACGCGGGGGACATCAAAATCATCCCGTTGTACTCGACGCTGCCGCCCCAGCAGCAGCAAAGGATCTTTGAGCCGCCACCACCCCGCAAGCCCAACGGAGCCATCGGGAGGAAGGTAAACGCCACTCGATTCACTCCTCAGCAGCACAGGGCATCCCAGCAACTCAATATCTCCCTTCCAGAGAGGGAGGGGAGGAGTGAAAGTGAGAGGGCTAAAGGAAGCAAGAATTGGAGAGTGGCAGAGAGACGGGGAAGTAGGTGGGTGGATATGGAGAGGGAGGAGTGGGAGGGGGGGTTAGAAAAACTGTTTTCCCGCTTCAGCTTTGGTGCAGGACTGACTCACACAACATATGCTGCTTTTGTCAGCATATGATTCCCTGCTCTAAAATATAACTGGGGTATTACTCACTCCCTCCATGCCTGAGGAAAGCACTGAAGCCACAGTCTTTTAATCTCTTGCACTCCTCTATTGGTTTTGCACAGCCTCTTTCTCAGAGAACAGAGGCCACAATCATCTGGTCTTCTCAGTGCCAGGGAAAGGCAGCATGCATTACCGGAACTTTGCTCATCTACAAAAGAATGTGTGAACATTCCCCTCTTCTTGTTCCCTTGTCCTGAACTGGTCCCACAGAGCAATGTACGGCCCTTCGACTTCATGTTCCATTATTAATACGGGCCGCAAACCTGTCCAGCGTTTTGTTTATGGCTCGGTGTTCAAACGAGCGCACTATAATCACAGCAGTGGAACCACCTGGACGGCCACGCTGTTGGCAAGGAATCTGATGGAATATCAAAACCCTGTCACACCGCCAGTAATTTGCGAACATTTGCCCCAACATCTGACTGGGATTTGATGAATGACTCATTGTGTGCTGCCTACCCAATTGAGGCTGATTTGGCTGTCATTGGAGCCCCGAAAGATTATTGATGACTTATTTGGAATAATGAAGTCACCGCCTGATCATTTTTATATATACAGTGCATTTGGAAAGTATTCAGACCCCTTGACTTTTTCCACATTTTGTTACATTAAAGCCTTGTTCTAAAATTGGTTTAATTGTTTTTTTTGTCCTCTCATCAATCTACACACAATACCCCATATTTATTTTGCAAATGTATTAAAAATAAAAAACTGATATCACATTTACATTAGTATTCAGACCCTTTACTCAGTACTTTGTTGAAGCACCTTTGGCAGCGATTACAGCCTGGAGTCTTCTTGGGTATGACCCTTTAACCAAGGGACCCTTCATCCAACCTGTATTTGGGGAGTTTCTCCCATTCCTCTCTGCAAATACTCTCAAGCTCTGTCAGGTTGGGTGGGGAACATTGCTGCACGGCTATTTTCAGGTTTCTCCAGAGATGTTCGATCGGGTTCAAGTCCGGGCTCTGCCTGGACCACGCAAGGACATTCAGAGACTTGTCCTAAAGCCACTCCTTCGTTGTCTTGGCTGTGTGCTTATGGTCATTGTCCTGTTGAACCTTGGCCCCAGTCTGAGGTCCTGAGCGCTCTGGAGCAGGTTTTCATCAAGGATCTCTCTGTTCTTTGCTACGTTCATCTTTCCCTCAATCCTGACTAGTCTCCCGGTCCCTGCCACTGAAAAACATCCCCACAGCACCATGCTTCACTGTAGGTATGGTGCCAGGTTTCCTCAAGACGTGACGCTTGGCATTCAGGCCAAAGAGTTCAATCTTGGTTTCATCAGACCAGAGAAATTTGTTTCTCATCGTTTGAGGGTCTTTAGTAGGCTGTCATGTGCCTTTTACTGAGGAGTGGCTTCCATCTCGCCACTCTACCATAAAGGCCTGATTGGTGGAGTGCTGCAGAGATGGTTGTCCTTCTGGAAGGTTCTCCCATCTCCACAGAGGAACCCGATAGCTCTGTCAGAGTGACTCTTGGGTTCACTTCCCTGACCAAGGCCCTTCTCTCCCGATTGCTCGGTTTGGCCATGAGGCCTAGGAAGAGTCTTGGTGGTTCCAAACTTCTTCCATTTAGGAATGATGGAACCCACTGTGTTCTTGGGGACCTTCAATGCTACAGACATTTTTTGGTAGCCTTCCCCAGATCTGTGCCTCGACACAATCCTGTCTCGGAGCTCTTCGAACAATTCCTTCAACCTCATGGCTTGGTTTTTGCTCTGAAATGCACAGTCAACTGTGGGACCTTATATAGACAGGTGTGCCTTTCCAAGTCACGTACAATCAATTGAATTTACCACAGGTTGTGTCCAATCAAGTTATAAAAACATCACAAGGATGATCAATGGAAACAGGAAGCACCTGAGCTCAATTTCGAGTCTCAAAGCAAAGGGTCTGAATACTTATGTAAATAAGGTATTTTTGTGTTTTGTTTTTAATACATTTGCAAACATTTCTAAAAACCTGTTTTCACTTTGTCGTTATGGGGTGGTGTGTGTAGATTTCTGAGGGGAAAAAAACATATATTTAATCAGTTTTAGAATAAGGCTGTAACGTAACAAAATGTGGAAAAAGTTGAGTGGTCTGAGTACTTTCCGAAGGCAAGTCTAGGAAGGCTGCTGTCATCACGTTCCTTTCTACCGCTGCGGTTTGACCCACAGCATTTTGACAGGCCCCTCTTTTCCTGCTGTTCAAGACGAGTCGGATGAAATGCTTGCTCCGGCCTTCCTCGCTCACCTTCCCGGTGTGATGTTATTTTATCTCTCTCCTCCATGTGTGTGTGTTTTGTGTAAAGGAGGCTCAACAATTTGGCCTAAGCCAGGGCCTGGGATCTTTCCAAAGTTCAAACATCATCCCTGTGTTTGCTTGCGCTGTTCAAAGGGATGTTGACATGAAAGAAGGACACAGGCAGCACAGGGAGTGGTTTGGATGCCACCTCCACATCTTAGTAGATTGGGACGGGGTGTTTTGGATGGTTGGGAGAATTGGTAGGTGGCTGTAAATTTGCATTTAACAATTCTTTGAACAAAGAACCTCTTCCCATTATGCACTCTCAGCAGTGCCAGACTCCTCCCTGGTGTTTACAGTCTCAGTCTCAACAGCGTGCTACCTCTCAGGTAGTTTTTTCTTCATGTTGTCCCCCATACCTGGCCTGAAGGGACTGTCACATGGAGGTGAGCTGTTGTCGGTGTCTGAACTTACATTGCAAAAGGGGAGAGTGAGGCTAGAATGACCGTGTAGGTCGCAATGATCATTGAACACCATACGACTTGCTTTCACTCAATGTCCAGGTTGATGAATATCATCAATTCTGGTCTTTCGCTAAGCTTAATTGGTCAAGGGTCTTGAATGTAGCAGTGGCAGCCAATGGCATTTGTCTTGAATGGACAAAAGCATGCACAGAGTGAGTTTGGCCTTCTGTTGTCAGTCTGACGCCGTCAGTGGCTGAGCCTTAGCTGAGGTGAGATGTCACCCAAGCAAGTCCAAGGAGAGGCAATGAAAGAATTAAGGCTCCCGGCCTCTGCTGTCCCGCATGCTAATGGCTGCATTAAGCACTCCCTCCATTAACATAACTTGCTTGCCCGTCATGTCTCCCCAGAAAAGCCACTGATCTCCCATTTTAGAACATTTGAATGATTTAGTGTTGGAGCTTCAATTCACTGTGATTACTAGCAAAGACTTTAATCCCCCCTCTCCCTTTCAAAGTATCATCATTATGCGCTTTTGACAAATGGGCTCTTGTTTAGCGTTAGGTTTGTTTTCTATCATCCTCACGTGTGTGGATATCCCTTCAATAGTCAGCGACGCACGCCCGCTGGGATCCATTCCAGTAAGTCACTGATGTGGCAGGGCCCAAATTGTTCGAGGCGCCCTCCATTTTTACCAATCAAGGGAAGGTTTTATTTTTCAACAGGCGGTTCCTCCCAGAGGGTTGGAGTGAAAGATGGCCCCTGTTAGCCACAGTGCTCACCCCCTGCAGGTTAATAACCCAGAAATAATGCGCAGAGATGATGCTCTAATGATATTACTGATGAAAAGTCTGGAACGCTCAATACAGCTGACAGACAGACAGGAAGGAGCCGCACTGTGCTTCTCTGTGTAACAGGCCCCAGCCTCCAGACGCATTCTGAATCAATGCAGTCAATGAGAGGCTCTCCTATATGGTTATGAAATGTGAGGAGACAGGCTAGCTACTGTGGCAGCTGCTAAAGCACTGACTTACTCTTCGCTGACGTACAGGTCATTGGCCTAAACTGGTGGGAGTCATCTCATTGAACCTTTCACAGCTCCCTTTGAACAGGAGGACATGAAGTGCTCCTTGCCACCCGTTCCTTTTGGGGAAATGTTGGCCGACATTGTTGTTTTCCAGAGATGATGGCCCAACCTGCCGGTCCATGCTAGGCTAGCCAACGTTGTTCAAGATTGCTTATCAGCTGTGTCATTGACTCGAAGAAGACGCAATTTCTCCACACCTACGGGTCACTGAATATGGCTAGGTGTTCTTAATGTCTTGAACTCTTTGCCAAGCAATTGGCTTTGGTTTAATTACAGTTTTGCTCTAGTTGTCAGCATGTAATTTTGTTTCAAAAGGTGGTTGATTCCTCTTAGTTCAAAGAGATCCCCTCAGACGTATTGTGAAGTGATACCTGCCACCGTTGATTCTTGCAATGCACCTCTAGTGTTCAATCCGATCAAGATGTACATCCCTCCCGAGGGGGAGGTGTAAACTAATCGAAGTGACCGTTGGCTTGGCCAGGCTGCCTTCTGACAGGTTTAAAATGGGTCGTCTTTGGCTGCTGCCTCTCTCCTCAGCATGAATAGAAAGCAGAATGCTTCTACTTCTAATGGCAGAATTACACAAGGCCAAGGGCTGGGCCCCCCAAAAATGTCCAAGACATTAATAACTAAACAGTCAGGCATTCTCTGGCTGGAGAGAAATCCTCGCTTAAAAGGTAGGATTTTGAAAAGCCTTTAAGGCTCACAGCTTTAGACAGCCAAACGAAACGGAGCTACGCAGGATGGGCGGCAAGTGCTCAGAATCTGTTTTGGACCCATATCGATGGATGATAAGTATTTTTGTACCGGCAAATGTTTGATCAAGAGATGTGAAAGCATTAACGAAATGTATTCACATACAAGCCACATGTACACTAACAAATTAAGTACATGATTGGCAGATTTGTAAGAGGAAAGTGATGCTGTCTTTTTCCTTGGGAGAATGTTTCTCACGCCTGTCATTCGTTGTAAGGAAGTGTCTGTTCAATGCTTTTGGAGATTTAATGTAAATGGGCAACTTTCATTATTAGCATCTTTCCTGTGCTTGTAGTTGAACTGGTATTACTTTTCCATATGAAAGAAGTGGCAGTGCACAGAATATACAATGAAGCAATTTTATTACCACCCCACCCCCCTACATTATGCTGAGACATTGGAGTGGGAGTGGAAGTTCCCAGTACAGCAGGTTTCTGCCTGTCTGACTCCAGTCTCCAGTGCCATGGTGCACTACATAGTTCGAAGGGTTCTGGGGCCAATCAGGCTCTATCGTTACATAACGGGAACACCCCCCCAGCGGCGGTCAAGGCTCGCGTGAGAGCAGCTGCAGATATGCCTTCCTCCCCTCCTCTCCTGTTTGTGTAAACGCTGACAGAGAGAGACCCATAGGGTGATGTGACTCATTTGATTTCGGTGCTCCGATTCAGCTGTCATTGCTCATAGACAGCCTTGCTATAGGGGATAATTGTAATAGAAAAAGATCTGGGACTGGGAAACGTGCAACTCCACAGCAGCTTCCCCGTTTGCGTTGATACCACAACCCAAACGGCTTTTCATTTGTTATTTCTCTTCCTTCTCTCCCCTCCCTTACGCAGTATTTGTCTGCACCCTATTACATTTTAGGGAAAATAAATGTTGCAGCCGGGCCCTGATGCTTTGATCAACCGACGCACCCTTCTGACAGCTGAGGAGTGGGCTTTTTTTCCTCCTCGTCTCCCCTCTGCTTCTTCTAAGTATTACTATGTGTTACCTCGGAGGAATTTCTCCTAAAGAAACCCAGCTGTAATATTTCTAACATTATACTTGGAAATGGGGAATCATAGGAAAAGAAAACCCCCTCCTTGGCTTTGAAGCAGTTGAAAACAAATCTCTGTTCTCATCACCTGCTCTAGTTTAGAGCCTCATTTTGCCGTGACTCATTTTTTGTGACTCTAAACATAATTGCCGCAATCCTCCGAGCTTATTAATTTTAATGCAACTTCGCTTCTATTTCGAGGTGGGTTTTGAGCACATCTCTGATTGCCGGAGTGAGTGATTTTAATTTGGTGGGCGCTCTCTTGCTGCCACACGACGCCTGCACCTTGGGGCGCATGAAACATCCGCGTGTTGCTTTGTTTGTTGAAGGCGACAGGCTCCATTACTCAGAAAGCAAGTCAGAATTTGATTTCCTTTCATTTTTTTCACCGCAACTTTCATTTGAATCTAAAACAAATTCCTCCAGTCTTGCCAGACTATAATCTCGGAGGATGAACGTCAACGTACACAGTGATTCTGAAAGAACTGCATTTTAAATGCAGGCCACCCGCTGGAAAAGGAACTATTACATCAATTATTTGTTGTAATTTTGAAGACCTGTGGGAGGAGCTTTTTGTAAGAGAGAAGATGACATCTTGTGGAGACTGGTAGCGTGCTGCGAGCTGACAGCGGCACCCCCTCCAAAAAGAGCAGTGGTAATACATGTGGAAGGGACACTCAGCGGCGAGGCAGCCCGCTGCAGTTTGCAGACGCCTCATTCGACTTGATTGCAACAACTGTTGCAGTACTCCCCTGTTGGGTCCTATTAGACAGTGTGTCTGCGATGGGCCATGGAAGTGTCTGTAGAACTTAATTCATTCAGATGTTGATGCGTGCTCGCTGTAGAAGTGTAGTGACTTGAGTGTTGAGCAGTGTCTCCACTAAAGGGGGATTTGTATGGGGCCACAAATGAACTATTGGTAATTTTTCCCTTTATTAAAACATTTGCTCCGTCTCGCTCTCATACCTCAAGTATGTAAGTATCTCAAGTATCTCAAGATATTTTGACCTCCCCCAATGGCAGTAGGTTTTGACCTATGACCTTATAATTTCCCTCACATATTCAACACCTTATGACTAGACTCTGTGTCAAAATTGAGAATTCATGAATATGTGAATGACTGAATTATTAACCTATCAAATGACCAAATACCGGAATGAGTGAGTGAGTGATTGAATAGTGCCATTCCATTACAGGGCCTCGACCCATGTTACTCTCCCTTTCCCACAACTCCTCCCTAACGACTGACTCTAAACCCAGCTGTACTAATTTCCGCAGGTCGTGGTTTCGACAAACATCGCTGAGACATCCCTGACCATTGACGGTGTGGTGTTTGTAATTGATCCCGGATTTGCCAAGCAAAAGGTTTGCCACTGTCCTTCCTCCCCTGCGTCACCCCCATCCACCCCTCCTTAGCCTAATCTTCTCCGATCATCTGCCTCTGTTGCCTGAAAATCCCCAGATAAACAGAGCAGCGCTGCACCTGACAGCGGCAGAGATGGAAAAGCCTGTTATTTATTCCTCTGACATTTCTCTAGCCCAGAGCCAAGTCATACACGTGGCTCAATCAGAGATGATATATTTTCCCGGTTGGATTGTGTGTGCATGTGTGTTTGTGCTTGTGTGTGTATGTGATTTGGGAATATGTGTGTTAGTGCCTCTTGTGTATGTGTGAAACTCAATTTCCCCCTGTAACCTGCATATAAATGCTGGTCTATTTCTCAACAATGATGCCCCCTATGCCTCATCCCTTTTGTAAATGATTGTGTACCTGTGTTTGTGAAAAGAGTGATTTGAATCCTCTCAATACCTCACCTGTCCCCCTTGCTGTTCCTTCCAGGTGTATAACCCTCGTATCAGAGTGGAGTCCCTCCTGGTGACGGCCATCAGCAAAGCCTCGGCCCAGCAGAGGGCGGGGCGCGCCGGGAGGACACGCCCAGGGAAGTGCTTCCGCCTCTACACAGAGAAGGCCTACAAGACCGAGATGCAGGTTAGTAGTGGTACTGCTATAAGAATTATATTAGTCCCAGATTAATTGTCTATAACCGATTTGATTATTTGAAGCTGCTTAGGAATGCTAATGTCCCCAGGTCGAGATACCTACATCTTACATTATTTCCAGAGAGTGTACAGAGCATCGTCGTTCATTGCTTACTTGTATCCGTGATTCTTATAAGTGCACTCGTACCTCTAGACTATACAGAGAAAAGGCATATGAGGCTTAATTATACCTGTACACTGAAAATAAACATCTCCATTTCCCAGCTATCCAGTATTTCCACTTAGAATACAAGTCTCCTATTCCTTATTCAGCCCTATTCACTCTGACAGCTGGATTCCCCACCAATCACCCACAGCCCTTTTTAATAACCTGCGCCAGTGACACGGACCCCCCCCCCCGTGACAAATGAACACGTGAAAGACCCAGTCCTCCACTTTTAACAGGGTAATTCTTTCACGTCACACCGACTGGCAGAGGGCATTTTAAAACAAGTTAAATAGCCCTTCAAGCGGCCCTAGACTTCTATTTTCTGTTCACGTTGACGTACAAGTGCGTGTAACGAGATAATCGGCACCCTTACTAATTTGTTTTACATTTACATTTAAGTCATTTAGCAGACGCTCTGATTTGAAACCGTCTCCTCCGGTTTCCCTTTCTTCTGTCACAGGACAACACGTATCCAGAGATTTTGAGGTCCAACCTGGGTTCGGTCGTGCTGCAGCTCAAGAAGCTAGGTATCGATGACTTGGTCCATTTCGACTTCATGGACCCACCAGGTAAGAACTCTTTTATTGCATTTTGACAAAAGGGATAGATATTTTTGTTGTGTTAATATCTTGTTTTTGTGTTACTAGGGGACGTATTCAGTCAATCTCAGTCAAGGCTAAATTAATTTATTTCTGCACAGTGTGTGTACACAGTGTGATTGTATATGCTGCTGAGTTTTTCTTTGTTTCACAGTGTAAATCACATAGCCAAACATTACTTCTTTTTTTTTACTTAAAAGAGATTAATGTTCTTGACTTATCCTGGAAACCCAGTTACGGAGATTGATTGAATAGGGCCTCAAGTTGTAAAGTTTGGGTTTTGATAGATAACACCATGGTGAATTTCTGTCTCATTTCAATCACATAATCATCTGTTAAGGGCTAATGAATAGACATGGACGGGTACATCTCAGGTCCACAAAAATATTTTTGTTGAACTGAAAATGTTTGATGTATGACACCCAATCTGGGTCAGCTATGAGCTTAGAAAAATGAAAAAGAGAAAATGTGGAGTGTTTGTAGAGTCTAAAATAATTGTTCTGTCTTGGAAGTTGAGCATAATGGCCACATTGGACCTTGTGGTTCTTTGCTCCTTTGCCGGAATAGGTAGTTAAACTGCACTGTCAAAACAAGTCTGTTTCTATCCGCTGTGGGTGGACATGGTGTAGTGACTAGGGAGGAGTAGTTTGGCTGGTCAGTCGATGTGTGTTTGGGCTGTCGCTTCTCCAGGCACCCCCTATTCCCCCTGTTCATCTGCACTGGGCTGGAGCCTGGCCAAAACACACAAGAGGTGCCTTGTCTCGTCCCAATGTCACTTACCTCTCTTCCCAGCAGCCCCGGAGCCAACTCACCATGCGTGTGTTCTTACTCTCCCCAAGGAGAACTGCCCCCCACCCCCCTCGGACTCTCTGTCCATAGCCTCAACCCCAGACCCCCCACCACCTTAATACAGTTTTCATCTCACCTCCGAGATTAAACCCATCTCTCCCCATCCACGGCGCCAAACACCATTTTGAGAATGAAATTGGTTACATCAATAGCCCCGGTATCACCTTGGCTATTGCCTTCTCTTTATATTCCGCCGGTGAAACGTGACTGACCTATTCCCCCAACCTCCGCCACCCACCCCCTTCAGTTCTCTCCCACAACTATACGTCTCCTAGCACTTAAGGGTTAGCCCCCCGCCTGGTCCACTCAAGCCTTGTCCATTTAGTCTAACTGGGAATGAGGGGAAGGAATGATTACCTTATTCATCCACTTAGAAAAAAAGGCTGTCCCTGGAAGTTCTACACGCTGTCAGTGGAGGCACTGGGTCCGTCTAACTAGCTGCTTAGCGCCCCGGGAACACGAACTGATTGGACTAGAAAGATGAATAGCCGGAGTATGCTGTGCCCTCGCTCCAACGCACTTCAAAGCTTCTCGTCCAAGAAAAGTCTTTGTATCTCGCCGGCGCACAGGTCAATTTGACATGCGGTGCAGAAGAACCACTCCCAGGATGGCTATGCCAGAGTTTTGGGTTCAGCCAAGTGGATCTCTGGAACTGGTTAAAGAGCGCAATGGATGTGGGTCTCCAGGTAGAGGGGCATGATTAGAACATGTTTTGCTCCTTAGCCCAGCGTTTCCCAAACTAGGCGTCGCCTGATTTTGAAAAAAATGGGGTCGTGAGAGAAACTCTGAAATACTGGCCCAACGCTCTAAGCGCCAGGCCAGAGCGCTAGTCCCAATTTGTAATAGACTGGCATAGCCCCAATTAAAAAAGTAAATATTGGGCTGCAAAAAAAAATGGGATCACAAATGGGGTTGCGGACCAAAAAAGGTTTGGGAACCTCTGCCTTAGCCTGTAGCCATTTGGATTGTCCACACACCGTCATCTGACTGATGAGGCCAGACAACCCAATGAATAAAATGTCATCTCCTCTAAAGGCTTGAGGGATGGAATGCTTCCTTGAGACGATTGAAAACCTCTGCTACTATGATGGTGGGGGGGATGAGTCCCGTCAGCCATTTGTTTTAATTTATCATCAATTTGGGCACATTAAAAGGATTTAATCACGACTTGGGTTTGTGCTGCTGTCATTAAGGCAAGTGGGGACACTGTCATTGAGCTGCTGCTCTCTTCTGTGGCTGTATGGAATGAAACGGTGCAGGCAGGGTGATACCTTGGAGTGGGCAAGGATTGGAGAGGTCCATATATTTTAAGGTTAACCAAAGAACCCAGGCATGGAGGCCATTGGCTTTTAGTTTGTGTTGCATTTGAGTTAGGCCTGAATCTTAATGGAGAACCTTGGTTTCCACCCTGTAACCAGGGAGCACACGAGCGGCCAGTCTATTTCTCTGTCAACCTGCCTCGCTCCACGCTCAATAAGAACAGTGGCAGTGGCGTGAAGCGGCTCACCAAATCACATAAAGTCCCAGAGAAATCAGTAGCGATTTACAGGAAGGACCAGCCTTAGGTGGGATTCATTTGCCTCTTGACATTTGCAGAGTAGTACATTTCAAAGCCAATGTGAGTTTAATGTACCTTTCAGCCTTTAGTCCCATTGATTTGGCCCTTGGTTAATATATTGGATTCTCATGTATTGAGGTGGTCAATAGTTTATTTCTGATGAGGTGCATCATGTATAGATTGCATTTCCACACTTGTGCATCATGTTACAGATACTGCAAAATCAGATTTTCCTCCAAAAGGAGTGCATCTGCCACAAGCCATTGATAAAGTAATGTGGCTAGATCTCACTTTTCTATAACAAAAGTAGGTTTGATGCCCCAAATCAATTTGTTCGTCATAAGAAAATACCTGCTTGTATTTTGAAAAAGGCTTTTTTAAATTCCTTATTTGAGAGAAATTAAAGTGAACAACATGGCCCTCAGCTGAAGCCGAAGCTAATTTTCAGTTGACATGCAACTGGTCATTAGGCTTCAGTTTTCCCGAGCCGAAGGTCAATAATTGCATCTTGGGGAAAATCTTTTAACCAAACGTGGGAGCCCTGTTTTGATGCATTAAGTGAAGGGTTCCCCTGTAATTGCATTAGAGTTGGTTTGAATCAGCGGAGCAGAAGATGAAAAATGAGCCTCCCCTCCACCATTAAAGTTTCCGTTCGGGGTAACCGGCCATCACATATAGAGGTGCTTGTTTTAATCTCCCCTTGTGTTCTTTCCATCTTCCTCTGCGGTTTCTTTTTTCACTTTCCTCCTATGCCATCCCTTGCGCTTCCTGTGCTTCTCTTCAATTTCTTATTTAAACCTTTCTTTATTTAAACCTTATTTATCCAGGTTACTCTCATTTGATATAAAATCAAATTTTTGTGTGAAAAACCTGGTCCAAGATGGCAGCGGTTGACAATAGTACAAATATTTTCTTACCCTCGTCTCCCTCTCTCGTCTCCCTCTAGCACCGGAAACCCTGATGCGGGCCCTGGAGCTGCTCAACTACGTGGCGGCGCTCAACGATGACGGCGACTTGACGGAGCTAGGCTCCATGATGGCCGAGTTCCCCCTAGACCCGCAGCTAGCCAAGATGGTGATTGCCTCCTGCGAGTTCAACTGCTCCAATGAGATCCTGTCCATCACAGCCATGCTGTCAGGTAATACTCAGGGAGAAAAGTGTGGTATGCCCATCACAAGCCACCGTCATTATTGTGCACACTAATTTTCCTGTGAAAGTTGTATGTTCTTGACAAATTTGCCCTTCATCCTCCACAAAAGATGGATTCAGTGCCCTGCATCTGCAATTTTTTTTCATCTTAGTTGTCCAGACAATGATCCCTTCACACTTGACCCCTTTCTTGTTTAGTCTATTTCACCAGACAGTTTTTTGGAGATAATTAGATGACATGTTTAAAGTCATGAACTTGCCTAGTTAAGTAAAATAAAAAAGTCATGAACTTCTCCTGAAACTCAAGACTTTAATGTGATTGTGTCTGCAGACACAACATGAAGACCCTACTCTATCTAGCCTTTGAAATGCAGTTGTTGACATTAGATTTGTTTGTCTGGTGTCTAGAGCTGGTCCGAGCATTTCACACCTGGTTCGTTAGAAAAACATATTTGTCCGGGAAAGAACATAAAACCATGCCTCTGTCATTGTAGCAATGACATCACTCTAGTACTGATGGAGTTCTAAAAAGAGCTGTGTATAGGGGGTGTAATCTGAACTCCATCTCTGCAACTGTGAATTTCAATAACGATGTTGATGAATGTGATTTGACTTGCGGCTGATAGCAAATTTAATCTCTAATGGGCCTTAACTTTGCACACGACCCCATTGAACACAGTGAGGAAGAAAGAGTAGAGCAGAAGGAGTTGGTGGTGTCAGTCAGTTAATATTTGTCAGGCAGGAAAAATGCGTGTCTACAGTAAATTAATGAGTTTATAGTCTGAGCAGCACCAATGTGCTGCGGCAGTAATTGCACTTTAGGCTTGCCAAAGCAGAGTGCTGCTCATTGAGATGAATCCGATGCTTTTGAACAGAGGGAAAGGGAATTTAACTAGCTGTTTGGACAGGCTGCACATCTATAACTGGTGTGTCAAGGAACCCGGTTTTCTGCTGAGTTCATTACCGAGTCAGCAGTGGATACTAGGCCTCGCATCGCCCAGGCAACCAAGTGTAGGGATTCGAATCGATAAACACTCAGCTTTCACCCGTTAAGCCCACGATGGAGCATGTTTTAACGTTAGGCTGTTCACAACAAGTTTTGGGAAGGCGGGAGGTGTTTGATGCAGCCTTTTGATGTACAAGTGCTTTTCCGCGTGGATGCAAGACCATGGGTTTCCCTCTAAAGTGCTCAGGCAAAGATTGAGTGGTTAAGAGGACACTTTCTTTGGTGTCCCTCTGCACCACCGCTTAAAGAGTTTGAGTCAGATGCAGGCTAGCCTCATAAATGCCCTTTACCCAAACAGTTTGAGTAAAGATACTATTTTGGGGGTTGGAGCCCCTTTCTATGCCCCTCTCATACCCTGGCTGAGGTTAGGTCTTACAGTATGCAGCTCGTAAAACATCTAACCTCAATCCTGCGCAAAGCAGAAGAAAGCCAACCCTCCTTTGCCTTCTCCCACCCCCCTTCACCCCCTTCTTCCGACACGCACCTGTGGCAATGCTTTGCCCCGTGAAGTGCTCTCTCTGGCCTCTCTGACCCGAGGCCTTGTTCTTCTCTGTGGGAATTGCTTAACTCATCCCTATGGGCGGCTGTGTTGGGGCCCATACCAACCTTGTTTAGTCCCACAGTGCTTCGTACGACCCACGGAGGCTAGGAAGGCGGCCGACGAGTCCAAGATGCGTTTCGCCCACATTGACGGAGACCACCTGACCCTCCTCAATGTCTACCACGCCTTCAAACAGAGTACGTGTCCCACAGAATGTCCATTGAGCATGCTTTATTAGAATTCAGGACTAGGCTTAATCTGTGTCCGGTAAGCCAACCTTAATGTCACCTAACATACAGTGCCTTTTTGTCAACGATCTACACAAAATGTTTGTGAAAGATAAAACACTATCTTGATTCCATAAGTATTCAACCCCCTGAGTCTGAACATGTTAGAATCACATTTGGCAGCAATGACAGCTGTGACTCTTTCTGGGTAAGTCTTAAGAGCTTTGCACCCCTGGATTGTACAACATTTGCACATTATTCTTTAAAAAAATATTCAAGCTCTTGTCAAATTGGTAGGTAATCATTGCTTGCCAGAGATTTTCAAGACAATTTTAAGTCAAAACTGTAACTAGGAACATTAAATGTTGTCTTGGTAAGCAGGTCCCGTGTATATTTGGCCTTGTGTGCTAAGGTGTTGTCCTGCTAAAAGGTGAATTTGTCTCTCAATGTTTGTTGGAAAGCAGAATGAAACAGGTTTTCCTGTAGAATTTTGCCTCTGCTTAGCTCTATTCCATTTATTTCTATCATAAACTCCCTAGTCCTTGCAGATGACAAGCATACCCATAACATGATGCAGCCTTCACCATGCTTGAAAATATGAAGTGCTACTCATGTGTTGTGTTGGATATGCCCCAATCATAACGCTTTGTATTCAGGACAAAAAGTTAATTTCTTTGTCAAATGTTTTGTAGTTTTACTTTAGTTTAAAATTCGGGCTTTAACACAACAAAATATGGAAAAATTAAGGGGTGTGAATACTTTCTGAAGGCATTGTAAATCTATATCTTACCTCTCACAGACCATGAGTCGACACAGTGGTGCTACGACAACTTTGTGAACTACAGGTCGCTGATGTCGGCCGACAACGTGCGCCAGCAGCTGTCCCGGATCATGGACCGCTTCAGCCTGCCCCGCCGCAGCACAGAGTTCACCAGCAGAGACTACTACATCAACATTCGCAGAGCGCTGGTCACAGGATTCTTCATGCAGGTCAGTGCTCACTGGCCAAACAGAGAAAGGAAGGGCCCAGAGGGTTCTGTCTCGGAATGTGTTGTCATGCTCTATGGCGCCATATTGTCCCCCAACAACACAGCACTTGGTTTTGACCTTTGGGTAGTTGGCTAGTCCCTTGTACATGTTCCAAAAATGTCACAGGCCAGAGTAGAGTATGTGAATGAGTCAGTTAACCCTAGTCAATGTTTTGAAATTGGAAAATAGCACTGTACCACTGACTTATGGTTAGATAACCCATCTTCAATATAAGCTTGTTAGCTTGTCAAACTAATGCCATCCCTTAAAGTAGCAATCAACAGTTGAAACAATAACAAAGCGTACTCCACGCCTCTGTTTCAGTAAAAAGCTGAGGGATGGGGCTGGAGAAATGTAACCGCTCTCAAATTCATACACAGAGCTATGGATGCAAGGACTGATCTAAAAATGATAGTTTTAACCATGTTTTGAGGCTATAGTTTTACATTTACTTTAACAAACATTGGCGTAAAACAAGCTTATATTTTGGGTTCTGATGGGGTATGACAGTTGAACTAAACTCACGAGACAGAAGTTAAATTCTTTGTAGCAACTGCAGATTGCCCCTTTAAGACTGAAGTAAGATGCAGCGCTGCTTTTGTGCTTCACCTTGGTGGTGTTTTCTCGATACTCACCATGTCTGTTTAGTTAACAGGTGTTTACACTGTTGCTTAAAACACAACACGTCAAGATGCTTATTGTAATGGATCGCCTCCCCTAAGTGTGCGCACACAGGCACTACCAGTTAAACACATAATAAGAATTCAAGGCAATTTGCTGCCTGCTAAGGGAAAATAAATGACATTTTGTTGAAAGTCCATTTCTGGGGGAACCTGAAAACAAGGGACCTGACAAGTTGAATTACGCCGTTAATATAACAATATTTGTCAACATTAACCTTTTATCGCAAAGACACATTTGTAGCTCATATTGCAGTTCAGAGGCGTTTGAGCGCACATCTTTGTTTGGAGAGGTCTTTATTGAGACTGATTGATTGGCCTCGTTAATCACAGCAGCCATCGTCTGCATATTGAAGTACCTCGAACGGAAACCAAAAATGAACCGCCCTCCTTAACTTGGCAAATTCTGCTGAAGTTAAAACGCCTAAAGCCCAGAGCTGCCTCTTCTTCCCTTTTTCTGTGTAATTGATTGTGTTCATTGTACTTTAAGATGTACACTACATTCCAAGGGGTCAGTCTAGTTCATACCTGAATAGGCCGATTCGGCTGCAGGGATTATAGATGGTAAAAAAAACTATAACTAAACTATTGGTCCCTGGATCAAATGTTTAAGATTTGAGTGCATCGGTCTGTGGGACCTCAAACCGATCCAAATGTTGCATGCATCGGTCAGAAAATAGATTCAAACGTTATGAATCGCCGGTTCACTAAAACGTTTTGCTCATATGACTTTTTTCTACCTTCTGAAAATACCTACTCTTTTGTGACGACTGATACGTCCTCTTCATCAGTGTCAAACTAAGCATGTAACTGTGTCCAACGTCATTGATCTACAAGTCATTTTTCATGCTGAAACACCCCAGGCAATATCAGTAGCCGAGTCAAACTGCTCACTGTGCTGCCTCGTGCGCAGACCAACAAGATGTAGGCGGACTATTCCTGATCTTGCACTTTTGCGCGGCACCTTCAGCATTCAAACGCTTGTAAACTGGCTTGCACAATATTAGGCTTTATTAGTTGAGTGAAAACCAATGTAATTTGATAGGTTATTGTGCCGTTGAAAAATGTGTTTTACCGGAATAAAAGTAAGCTACCGGAGACAACTTTCATCTGGCTATAGTCTATACCTGCTGATCGGGGCTTATATTGGATTTTTTTTAACGATTGTTCAGGTTCCCCATCAGCAATAGTTTTGGTTGTTTTGCTTTAAATAATCTGTGTATATGGTCAGTTTTAGATATACAGGGTCAAGTTGATAATTACATAACGACCAAAACCATTCGTTTTGAGACGGGGTGAAATCCAAAGTTGTGCTATTTATTCATTGCCATAGCTAATTATTTGATACATTACTAGCTAAAACATGTTTAATTCAGATCAAAAGAGAAAATCATACATTGTCCCCCAATCTGACAGTGGCTCAGGTGACTACATACACCATAGACATATATTGTACATAATTTAGACACACAAGTCAGCTCAGCAGATTTGAATTGAAAATGGAAAATGAATGTGTTTATGCAACAGATGTTAAGAGCATCGAACCGTATCCCACCGAACCGCATCGATTCATTCCTCTAATCAAACCGAATCGCACCAAATCATTTCAAACTAAAACGTATTGTTTCTGTATCGTATTGGAGCCCATGTATCTAGATACACATCAAATCGTCTTGAAAGAGAAAGATGCATATCCCTCGTGTATAGACTTTAAATTAGTTGATACTGTATGCATTAGTGAGATTTTGTTAATAAATGTCAATGGAAGCCCTCTTGAAATGTAGTTAGTCTTGTGTGAACAAGTGCCCAGTGCAGCTACTATCTAGCCTACTGTCTCTGTATGTGATTGACAGGTAGCCCATTTGGAGCGTACAGGCCACTACCTGACTGTGAAGGACAACCAGGTGGTCCAGCTGCACCCCTCCACTGTGCTGGACCACAAGCCGGAGTGGGTGATGTACAATGAGTTTGTGCTGACCACCAAAAACTACATCCGCACCTGCACCGACATCAAACCAGAGTGGTAAGCTCACTGCCTGCCTAGCCCCAGGTCCATCTTGTCTAGTGCGTGTGCTCCTGACTATAGTCGGTCCTCACCTAGATTCTTCTAGGCGTCTGTGAATGTGCTTGCCTGCAGTCAAACCCGCCTGCTCCTAGATCCATATTCCAGAGAGAGAGACTACAGCTTCTAGTGTTCATGTTTCCTTCTAGACTGGTGAGAATGTGAGTGGCGTGTGTAAAAAAAGCAGTCAGCCCGCTCCTTATGTGTTTGTGGGACTGTGCGCGTTGTTGGTTTACATGTCTGCACCGATCTCTCTCTCTCTCTCTCTCTCTCTCTCTCTCTCTCTGTACCTGGGAGAGAAAGCCTTCCTTCTATTTCTCAAATACACACACACACACACCCCAATCCAGACACATTTCATGACTGTTTATTTGTGTCCTTTCCCAGGCTGGTGAAAATCGCCCCGCAGTACTATGAGATGGGAAACTTCCCCAACTGTGAAGCCAAGAGACAGTTGGAGCGCATCGTAGCTAAACTCTCAACCAAGGAATACTCTCAGTACTAACACAAGTGTGTATGAGAACAATACCATCACCACCAGCACTAAGGGCATCTGAACTCTTTATCTGAGCACTCTTCATTTTCTTCAAAAGCCTTTTCTTCTCATTGGTTCATAATGTATTATTTTCATACTTTTTGTTTGGGTCTTCCTTATTTTGACCACCTGTAGTCATTTGTGATTAACAGGTGGTTGGCACTGCGGCCGATCTGGGTAAGAGTTAGCGGTCAACACAGTTACTGCCATTGACCATGGTAAAGCATGACCATTTATGTAGATGTTGACATTCCTTTTTAGAAAGTGTGAACTCTTACTGAAATGTACTTAGGTAGAGACATTCCATGCTAATTCATTGAACCAACTTTGACTTCAATTTAAGGAAAAATACCAGCGTGGACGGTTTAGCACCCACCGTCTTGCTTGTATAGCTACCAGACTTTGGTGTTATGTTAGGGGGAGGGGCTCAATAGGTTGAAATGTTAAAAACGTGATTGTCTTGTGTTTTATATATTGTTTTTGAGGTTGGAATAATACTGTGAAAATGATAATGCCCTTTTAGTGTAAGAGCTGTTTGAAAAGAGCCTGACATTTCAGTCTGTTTTGATTGGATGGACTTTTGTAAATTAGTTGATAGACCAATAAGAAAGAGTTCCAAACCTCTGCCAATAACAGCTAGTTTTCCGTTTTCCCCTCGCCACTCAGACCACTTCCAGACAGTCCAAGCTAAGTTCTTGCTTGAGAAATTGCTTTCTTTTTGACCATTTTAATTGAAAACTATCACAGTAAGGTACTTATTTAACAAGAAAGGTTTGATATTGATATAAAAACAGATGCATAGGGCCTTTAATGTATGTTAATGGACACAAGGGAGATCCCCTTGTGTGAACAAATGTGAGATTATAGTGGTGTGCAGACTGGGAAATCACCTGGTCATCCATTTTAAATAACATGAATAAACTGTAATAATTTGTAATGAAGGTCTTGGCATTTTTTTTGGCTTTTCAAGCTTGGCCTTGGAAGTCAATTAGTTATTTTTTTGTGCATATAGATATGTACTCTGCATACTGAACAAAAATATAAATGCAACTTTAAAACATTTTTTTTTTAACCTTTATTTAACTAGGCAAGTCAGTTAAGAACAAATTATTATTTTCAATGACGGCATAGTGGGTTAACTGCCTGTTCAGGGGCAGAACGACAGATTTGTATCCCGTCAGCTCGGGGGTTTGAACTTGCAACCTTCCAGTTACTAGTCCAACACTCTAACCACTAGGCTACCCTGCCGCCCCATGCAATAATTTCAAAGAGTTCATATAAGGAAAGCAGTCAATTTAAATAAATAAATTAGGTCCTAATCTATGGATTTCACATGACTGGGAATACAGATATGCATCTGTTGGTCACAGATACTTTTGTATATATAGTGTATGTGGACATACCTTCAAATTAGTGGATTTGGTTATTTCAGCCACGCCCATAGCTGACAGGTCTATTAAATTGATCATCCTTCATCCAGCTATGCAATCTCCATAGAAAAACATTGGCAGTAGAATGGCCTTACTGAAGAGCTCTGACTTTCTACATGGCACCGTCGTAGGATGCCACCTTTCCAACAAGTCAGTTTGTCACATTTTCTGCCATGCTAAAGCTGCTCCGGTCAACTGCAAGTGCGAAGTGGAAACTACTAGGAGCAACAACGGCTCAGCCACGAAGTGGTAGGCCACACAAGCTCACAGAATGGGACTGCTGAGTGATGAAGCATGTAGCGCATAAAAATCATCTGTCCTCAGTTGCAACACTCACTACCAGGTTCCAAACGGCCTCTGGAAGCAGCGTCAGCATAAGAACTGTTCGTCGGGAGCTTCATGGGGTTTCTGCACACAAGCCTACGATCACCATGCGCAATGCCAAGCGCGGCTGGAGAGGCGTAAAGCTCGCCGCCATTGGACTCTGGAAAAGCGTTCTCTGGGGTGATGAATCATGCTTCACCATATGGCAGTACAAAACGGACGAATCTGAGTTTGGCAGATTGGGAAATCTTAACGCTACAGCATACAATGACATTCTAGACGATTCTGTTATTCCAACTTTGTGGCAACAGTTTGGGGAAGGCCTTCATTGGCCTGCACAGAGCCCTGACCTCAACCCCATCAAACTCCATTGGGATGAATTGGAACGCAGACTGCGAGCCAGGCCTATTTGCCCAACATCAGTGCACGACCTCACTAATGCTCGTGGCTGAATGGAAGGAAGTCCCTGCATCAGTGTTCCAACATCTAGTGAAAAGCCTTCCCAGAAGAGTAGAGGCTGTTATAGCAGCAAAGGGGGGGAACAACTCCATATTGCCCATGATTTTGGAATGAGATGTTCTACGAGCAGATGTCCACATACTTTTTGGTCAGAAAACCAGTCTGTATCTGGTGTGACCACCATTTGCCTCATTTAGCACGACATATCTCCTTCGCATAGAGTTGATCAGGCTGTTGATTGCGGAATGTTGTTCCACTGCTCTTCAATGGCTGTGTGAAGTTGCTGGATATTAGCTGGAGCTGGAAAACGCTGTCGTGCACGTCGATCCAGAGCATCCCAAACATGCGCAATGGGTGACATTTCTGGTGAGTATGCAGGCCATGAAAGAACTATGACATTTTCAGCTTCCAGGAATTGTGTACAGATCCTTGCAACATGGGGCCGTGCATTTTCATGCTGTAACATGAGTTGATGGAGGCGGATGAATGGCACGACAATGGGCCTCAGGATCTCGTCTCAGTATCTGTTGTCCGTAGCATCTGCCTGCTCATACCATAACCCCACCGCCACCATGGAGCACTCTGTTCACAATGTTGACGTCAGCAAACCACTCGCCCACACGACACCATACATGTGGTCTGCGGTTGTGAGGCCGGTTGGACGTACTGTTAAATTCTCTGAAACTACGTTGGAGGTGGCTTATGGTAATGAAATGAACCTTCAATTCTCTGGCAACAGCTCTGGTGGACATTCCTGCAGTCAGCATGCCAATTGTGCACTCCCTCAACTTGAGATGTCTGTGGGATTTGACAAAACTGCATATTTTAGAATGGCCTTTTATTATATGCTACACCTGTCAGGTGGATGGATTATCTTGGCAAAGGAGAAATGCTCACTAACAGGGATGTAAACAAATTTGTGCACAGAAATTTGAGAGAAATAAGCTTTTTGTGCATATGGAACATTTCTGGAATCTTTTATTTCAGCTCATGAAACATGGGACCAATGCTTAACATGTTGCGTTTAAAAAAATATTTTTGTTCAGTGTATATCAGCCAATAACTTGAAGTCTGCACATTTCAGGAAAATTCCAGATATCACTTTTAGTCAAAATAATCATAGATGAGTTAATTACAAACGTTTGAGGGTTAAAAAGATGTGGAAATCTCTTTGCCTGCATCTGTTGGAGTGGTAGGGACTATAGTTGCATAAAATCGCTCAAGCTTTTGTCAAGCCACTGATGAGGCTGCATAATAATTTGAAACAGGACCCAATAACATTCTAAACGTTCTTCAGTCCACTTCCTAATTTGTCATTGGGATTGGACAGCTAGTTCTTATCAAACTTTGAACAAAGGAATGTAATATTTATTTGATTCTATAGCCAAGAAAGTTTGATGAGCCCTGGAGAAGTTTCTTAGAGAGCTCCCCTGTCATCCGATGGGTCAGCAGCCCAAATGAAACACATCATCGCTGTGTGAGGCGGTGCGTGAAGCCACAGGAAATTGGACGCAGGACTCCTTAGAGATGAGAGCCTTGAAGACAGGGCTGTTCCCCAGGCTCAGGTCAGCCCAGGTCCCAAAGAAGACTAGCCCAACTGGTGGAGCATCTTGGGTCCTTCCACCCCTCAAGGCTCTCCTCGTGGCTGCTTTGGGTTGAGCGGGTTTCGCAGTGTGTGTCCAAGGCAGTTTCAGCTGGCCATAAAATCTCTATATTATTCAGAGTTAAAGCCTCCTGACAGTTATATGAACTCTGGTGTTTTAGTCCCTCTATGGTAGATCATGCCTTAAGAAAAATGTCAATGGCTGTGAGATTTAGAGATGTAGTGCTTATTCCCTAATATATGGTGCTTTATGCACTCTGACCGTTGCGGGTGAATTCTGTTGGTTTTTCCCTGTTGTGACATTTCTCTTTTTTCCCCTCTTTCTCTACCTCATTGTATATTCTCAGTTAGGCTATGAAGGGTCCAGTTCATCTCACCTGAATGGCAGCCTGTGTCTGGGACACCTCTGCCATTGCAGGTACTTTATGTCCATTTCTTTTAAAAATGGCTGCCCCTGTGTTGCTGGGCAAAAACTGAAGCATTTGCAGCAGCATGGTTCATGTTTCTGCAGCTGACTACGTGGGCGAGAACGCAGTTTGCCACGGCACCCAAGGGGTCTTTTTTGTTTTTAGCTCCGTGATGATCCATTAGTCTTACATGAGGACCAAATCATTTTTTTCTCCACCTATGGCGTAATATATCTCACCCGTGTGCCTGAGAAGTGTTGAGTCTTATGCTAAGAGACACGACTGAGGAAGACGAACTTCAAAAGCGACCCTTAACTTAGCATTTGCCCCCTGATTGAAGTTTCAAAGGCAAGTCAGCCAAGTGGGGAGGGGAAGTTTAAGTGTTTTCAGAGCGGTCTTTAGTAGCGAGAGGAGAGGGAGGAGGGGAATGTGGCACCCTATACTACTGAGGGAGTATTAAGGCTATGGTTTGTGCAGTATGCAAAGTCAGGAGATTAGTATGTTTATTTTATATTTCCAGACTGTTGGGAGGCAAGTTTTTCAGCCCAAGTTTTTAAATCGACTCCTTTTTGCACAGGAACATGAATGTAACCACGAGATGGTGCCAGGGAGATTAGCACCCCTAACTGAAGCCAACGGAAAACCCATAGGTTTGAGCTGATTGGGATATTGTCGTGCTCAATATTTCCAATCCACCCATTCTGTCATACATAATTACAAAAGAAAAATCACTCCTTTTTTTGGGGGGGGGTTATGTTATTAGTGAGTGGCTAATGACACACAGTGAAAGCATAACATATATTTAACAAAATGTCCTTCTTTAGACCCATCCACCATATATCCTTTGGAATTACGACGGCCGTCTGCACTGACAACGTTTGCTGCGTTAGTGTCTCCATCTGTCGGAAGACAATGGTGTGTAGTACAGTTAATTTCAGTGGCATGGTGAAATGTGTGTTATGTAAACATAATGTCCTCTGTGTCTTAATTGTACTTAAATAGTTTACAACATGGACTGTCCACATACTAGCTGATATTTCCCCATTTTTAAAAGCCATTCTTTTATGCCTAAGCAGTCATGATTGAAGTTTAGTAATCTCATGCTTCAGTATAAAGGAGTTGTATAATTTCAGCAAATGCATTCTATTTTAGAGGAACCTTTAGTCCTGGGTGATAAAAGGCCATGGATACATTATTATGTCGAGGAAGGAGATTGCCTGAACCAGAGTAACCTCAGATCATCACTGTTCACCCAACCCCCACCTGCTGACATGGTCATTCTCAGCCTTTGCTGATGTGCCCCCCTTTGAATGTGACAGAGGACAACACAAGGGACCATTCAACAGTGGTCTGCGAACATAACTTACCAAAACCACAAATTCTGAGACAAAAGGACGAGGAAATGGCTAGCCAACCGGCACACAAATCACCACTTTGTATGGGAACGACTGCATCTCTGGACCACCCATGGGGCGATGGATGGAGGCCTCATCAGTTTGGGAGGGGGTTTCCACCATCTAACCCATCTAGCCCCCTACCATCCTGCACCACACTTTCCTCCCAATACGAGCCCAGACAGGTGTCTTATCTCCATCACGCAGCACAAGAGCAGCCAATCTCACAGGAAGATGGCGACTGGAATGTGACAAATCCATCTGTCCTGGTTTGAATTTGTATGCTAATTTGAAGTAATAGCCTCTCTGGTGACAGTGCAACGGAACAATTCAATCATGCCATCTCTGACAGTTGCTTGCCAGCCCTTTATGTGATATGGTATATATGCATGAACCACCGGGTTAGGCTTGATAGATTGGCTATATAGGGGGAGGTGGGTGGTAGTCTGCATGTTTAAAATTGAGCTGCCAATTGGAAATTAATCTCACCCCCAACTAGAGGGATCTATGCAGAAACATGCTGGCAGGAAATGAAAAACAATATTTGCATCATTTGTGACTTCATCTATTTCCTCAAGCTCAGTAGATAGATATCCTGACATATCACCTAACCAGTTCACTGGTGTGGTCCCCTTATGAAAAAAAAAAATGGAAATTATTAAAATATACCAGTATTTGAAATGGCACACATGATTGTCACAGTGGATTATTACTACCTGTCAATGCGATTTCTCTGAAAAACAAATATGCCCCTAGAATTAGACGTAATAAGAAAGGGAGATCACAGAAAGCAAAGATTCAGTACATTGCAATGGACCCTGAAGGGTAGCGTGTGCCGTAATACATTTGTTTTTAAAGAGCTTGCTCAGACTATTGTGATTTCTCTCGCTGTGCAGCTCCCCTCTGCTGTGTAAATGCATGGTGCTCTGCAATCTTTAAATTAATCTACAGTAGAGGACAGATTATGGTAGATTATGACAGAGATAAAGCACAAACCACGCACCCCCCCCCCAGTGTTCATATGGCGTGTGTCACCCCCCCACCCCCCACTCTCTATACTTTCATCTAGGCCTCCTTACTCTTACTACTTAATTGGTTAACCTATTTTTTTTCTACCCATAGAAACTAGGTTTAGGCTATTTACAGTCATTCTATAAGGCAGTACCACACTTGGGAATTCTAACTAATGACCTTAATAGGAAAGGTCATTTGCAATCACTAGTCCAGGGAAATATAAGAGGAATGTGTAGGAGAAATTATAGTGGAAACATGACACTAATGATCCTTGGTGGTAAATCCCAATTAAGACAATTTGATCATATTTAATTGACAAATTAAATACAATTACAGTATGCATTTTGATGTGAAATTTGCATGATACATGAATTCCCTATTGGCCACATTAACTGTGACACATTAAACATGTGTTTTTCTTATCTTCCTCCAAACCAAGTGACCATGCTGAAATCTGATTGCTGTATGAAAAGCCTTTTACAGTGAACACAGTTTCTCCTTCCATGTTAATACCATCAGTGTCCATTTCATTTTTACATTACTCTAGCCAGTGAAGTGTATGACAAGTTGTGTGTGAATGAAAATGCACAACATTGAGCCACTCAACCAAAATTCAAAAAGGTCACAGCTGATGCGTGACAAACACACGTCAAATCAAACGAGGAGGAGAGCAAAGAGAGATACAGGGAGAGAATGAAAGGCTCTGGCTGCTTTGTGGTCCTCAGCAACAAGTCATGATAAACAGGCGAAAGACAGCCCTCCAAACAAGCTCTGTTGGTGGACCTAGTTGAAGTGAGTCGAGAATACAGGCAAGAGAATCAGCCTTGTTTGATGAGCAACGTTTGGTATCCTTTAATCCAGTGATTCTCTACTGTTGGGTTGTGAGGTTTTGAATGGCTCCAGGTGTCTGGGGAATTTTAAAAAATATATTTTTTGGGGTTGAGAAATAATCCCGTCTGAATTTAAATAACTAAACCCAGGTAGAAAGTGATTCAATAATTTAAATGGCATTCTTTTATGCTATTAGCAGCGCTATTTAGCGGATTTGGTCAATTTGATGGTCTCAAAATAGTGATCTTATTAATGTTCTTAATGAAGAATATGGGCAAAATGTAATTATTTCCTATTTTCCTTTGTCATATAATTGCTACTTCTATCAATATAGCATTAAAAATACTTTTCAGATATTGGGTCGCGAGGCGAAACCATTTGGGAACCACTGCTTTAATCTCAACAACCCAAAACCAAACTTTGTGTGAGCGCTGGCCTCTGGGAAGATACATGATTTGCATTTGGAGAAAAAACGTAGATGTTTGGCCTAGTGCGAGTGCAGGAACAAGGGTGGACTCTCTTTGCTAGCTGACACACCTCCTCCTCTGACATTTTTCTGGGTCAATATGACATCTTGCTGTTATGTCTCTTCTCCTGCACATGTACACTCCCCTACCTATTTAATTGGACAGTGAAGCTAAAACTTTACATTTGGCTCTACTCCAGCATTTTGGATTTGAGATCAAATGTTTTATATTAGGCGATAGTACAGAATGTCACCAGCGCTCACACACTCTGTATCATTCCATTCGGAAAGTATTCAGACCCCTTGACTTCTTGTATTTTTTTCTTTTTTTTCTTTCACTGTCCACATTATGTTACAGCCATATTCAAAAATGTATTCAATTAACCCCCCCCCTAAATCTATATACAATACCCCATAATGACAAAGCAAAAACTTTTTTTAGAATTTTTTGCAAATTAAAAATATTAAATATTAAATTTACATAAGTATTCAGACACTTTACTCAGTACTTTGATAGTCTTGAGTCTTCTTGGGTATGACACTATAAGCTTGGCACACCTGTATTTTCTTTTTTTAAACCCTTTATTTAACTAGGCAAGTCAGTTAAGAACAAATTCTTATTTTCAATGACGGTTTAGGAACAGTGGGTTAACTGCCTGTTCAGGGGCAGAACGACAGATTTGTACCTTGTCAGCTCGGGGGTTTGAACTTGCAACCTTCCGGTTACTAGTCCAACACTCTAACCACTAGTTTCTCCCATTCTTCTGTATCAGGTTGGATGGGGAGCTCTCAAGCTGTATCAGGTTGGATGGGGAGCGTCGCTGTACAGCCATTTTCAGGTCTCTCCAGAGATGTTAGATCGGGTTCAAGTCCGGGCTCTGGCTGGCCCACTCAAGGACATTCAGAGACTTGTCCCAAAGCCAGTCCTGCGTTGTCTTGGCTGTGTGCTTAGGGTTGTTGTCCTGCTGGAAGCTGATTCTTCGCCCCAGTATGAGGCCCTGAGCGCTCTGGAGCAGGTTTTCATCAAGGATCTCTCTGTACTTTCTGTTCATCTTTCCTTCGATGCTGACTAGTCTCCCAGTCCCTGCTACTGAAAAACATCCCCAAAGCATGATGCTGTCACCACCATGCTTCACCGTACGGATGGTGCCAGGTTTCCTCCAGATGCGATGCTTGGCATTCAGGCCAAAGAGTTCAATCTTGGTTTCATCAGACCAGGGAATCTTGTTTCTCATCGTTTGAGAGTCTTTAGGTGCCTTTTGGCAAACTCCAAGGGGGCTGTCATGTGCGTCTTACTGAGGAGTGGCTTCCCTCTGGCCACTCTACCATAAAGGCCTGATTGGTGTAGTGCTGCAGAGATGGTTGTCCTTCTGGAAGTTTCTCCCATCTCCACAGAGGAACTCTGGAGTTCTGTCAGAGGCCCTTCTCCCCCAATTCGGTCGGGCGGCCAGCTCTAGGAAGAGTCTTGGTGGTTCCAAACTTCTTCCATTTAAGAATGATGGAGGCTACTGTGTTCTTGGGAATCTTCAATGCTGCAGAAATGTTTTGGTAGCCTTTTTTGTGCCTCGACACAATCCTGTCTCGTAGCTCTAAGGAGCATTCCTTAGACCTCATGGCTTGGTTTTTGCTCTGACATGCACTGTCAACTGTGGGACCTTACAGTTGAAGTCGGAAGTTTACATACACCTTAGTCAAATACATTTAAACTCTGTTTTTCACAATTCCTGACATTTAATCATTGTAAAAAAATGCCCCATCTTAGGTCAGTTAGGATCACCACTTTATTTTAAGAATGTGAAATGTCAGTAATAGTAGAGAAGCATTTATTTCAGATTTGATTTCTTTCGTTACATTCCCAGTGGGTCAGAATTTGACATGCACTCAATTAGTATTTGGTAGCGTTGGCTTTAAATTGTTTAACTTGGGTCAAGCGTTTCGGGGTAGCCTTCCATCAAGCTTCCCACAATAAGTTGGGTGAATTTTGGCCCATTTATCCTGACAGAGCTGGTGTAACTGAGTCAGGTTTGTAGGCCTCCTTGCTCACACACACACCTTTTCAGGTCTGCCCACACATGTTCTATAGGATTGAGGTCAGGGCTTTGTGATGGCCACTCCAATACCTTGACTTTGTTGTCCTTAATGTATCCACATCATTTTCCTTCCTCATGGAGCCATCTATTTTGTGAAGTGCACCAGTCCCTCCTACAGCAAAGCAGCCCCACAACATGATGCTGCCACCCCCTTGCGTCACGGTTGGGATGGTGTTCTTCGGCTTGCAGCCTCCCCCTTTTTCCTCCAAACATAAGGATGATCATTATGGCCAAACTGTTCTATATGTGTTTCATCAGACCAGAGGACATTTCTCCAAAAAGTATGATCTTTGTCCCCATGTGCAGTTGCAAACCGTAGTCTGGCTTTTTTATGGCGGTTTTGGAGCAGTAGCTTCTTCCTTGCTGAGTGGCCTTTCAGGTTATGTCAATATAGGACTCTTTTTACTGTGGATATAGATACTTTTGTACCTGATTCCTCCAGCATCTTCACAAGGTCCTTTGCTGTTCTGGTAATGAGTTGCACTTTTCGCACCAAAGTTCCTTCATCTCTAGGAGACAGAACGCGTCTCCTTCCTGAGTGGTATGACAGCTGCGTGGTCCCATGGTGCTTATACTTGCGTACTATTGTTTGTACAGATTAACGTGGTACCTTCAGGCGTTTGGAAATTGCTCCCAAGGATGAACCAGACTTGTGGTGTTCTGCAATTTTTTTTCTGTTTTCTGACGTCTTGGCTGATTTCTTTAGATTTTCCAATGTTGTCAAGCAAAGAGGCACTGAGTTTGAAGGTAGGCCTTGTACATCCACAGGTGCACCTCCAATTGACTCAAATGATGTCAATTAGCCTATCAGCAGCTTCTAAAGCCATGACATCATTTTCTGGAATTTCCCAATCTGTTTAAAGGCACAGTCAATTTAGTGTATGTAATCTTTTGACCCACTGGAATTATGATACAGTGAAATAATCTGTCTGTAAACAATTGTTGGAAAAATTACTTGTGTCATGCACAAAGTAGATGTCCTAACCGACATGCCAAAACTATAGTTTGTTAACAAGAAATTTGTTGAGTGGTTGAAAAACGAGTTTTAATTACTCCAACCTAAGCGTATATAAACTTCCAACTTCAACTGTATATAGACAGGTGTGTGTCTTCCCAAATCATGTCCAATCAATTGAATTTACCATAGGTGGACTCCAATTAATTATGGGGTATTGTGTGTTGATTGATTGATTTTTTTAAATTCAGTAATCTCTTTTACCGTTTAGATATTAAAGCACTTTATGTATCTAGTCCCCCATTTGAAGGTGTCTTAAGTATTTGGACAAATTCACTTAGTGTATTACATTTAGTCAAAGGTTTAGTGTTTGGTCCCACATTCCTAGCACGCGATGACTACATCATGCTTGTGACTCAATAAACTTGTTGGATGCATTTGCAGTTTGTTTTGGTTGTGTTTGTGCCGAGTAACTCTCACTCATCATTATTCACGATTCATTCATGAATTACCTTAATTTATGTAGACATGTTTAGAGACATTCTATTCTTATTTAAAATAAAAGTGACTCCAAAAATGACACCATACATGATTTACTATTCATTTCTATTGTGTACAACAAACCGAAACAACCAAAGCAAACTGCAAATGCATCCAACAAGTTTGTAGTCACAAGCTTGAGGTAGTAATTGCTAGCTTGGAATATGGGAACAAATAGATTTTGACTAAATGTAATACACTAAGTTAATTTGTCTAAATAATTATACTGAGTATACAAAAAATTAGGAACACCTTTCTGATATTGAGTTGCACACCCCATAAATGTTTATTGAAATGTATGTCTGAGTTGGTGTTTTTGTCTAGACTTTCTTCATCTTTTTACTTTATGTTGAAGGTTGGGTATTAAGTCCCAGCCGTTGCCGTGTCCAGTTTAATGGATCCATGTCTGTGAAATGTTAAGTTGTCTTTTGTGTATTGTCCAAAAACCAAAATCTTCCAATGTTTTTTTAATACATGGGCTGCTTGCTGGACTCCCCTTTGGAGAGAGGCTGATACTGCTTGAGTGTACAAAACACTAAAAACACCTTCCTCATATTGAGTTGTACCCCTGCCCCCTACCTCTTTTGCCCTCAGAACAGCCTCAATTTATCTGGGTATGGCCTCTACAAGGTGTTGAAATTGTTCCATAGGGATGCTGGCCCATGTAGACTCCAATGCTTCCCACAGTTGTGTCAAGTTGGCTGGATGTCCTTTGCGGACCATTCTTGATACACACGGGAAACTGTTGAGCGTGGGAAAAACCCAGCAGTGTTGCAGTTCTTGACACAAACCAGTACGCCTGGCACCTACTACCATACCCCGTTGAAATGTACTTAAATATTGTGCCTTTCCCATTCACCCTTTGTAAGGCACACATACACAATCCATGTCTCAAGACTTTAAAAAAAATCATTTCTGTCTCCTCCCCTTCATCGACACTGATTGAAGTGGACTTAACAAGTGACATCAATAATGGATAATAGGTTTTTACCTGGATTCACGTGGTGTGTCACAGAAAGAGCACGTGTTCTTAATGTTTTGTGTAGAACACCATTAAATGCCGGGACTGGACACACAAAGTGCATTCATTTCTAAACGGTCAAAGAGATGTATAGAAATACATATAAAAAAGGTGACATTATGTACTGTTGCCTCAAACATTTGATCTCAAATCCAAAATGCTGGACTATAGTGCCAAGTTAAAAGTAATAGCTTCACTGTCCAAGTAAATACGTAGGGGAGAGTACATGTGAATCCCCGACATACAATGCAGTATTAGCTTGACCAATCAATGGCTTCCCAATGATGAAATGCAGAGCAAATTCCCATGTAGACATTTTAGAAGTATGGTCAATGAACCACATACTGTAGATGTTATACTTTTCCCTATTATGCACACAACAACAGGTAGGCTATGTGTACCATATAAATGGTATGGCACTCTAATGCTATCTATGGGTACTAGACTTGATTTCACTACATTCAAAAAATATACATTTCAGTTATTTCAGTCTCTGTATGAAAGAGTACCTGATGGAGCCTAGTTTCTTAGGCAACATGATGGAGAAAATCCCCCATGAGATAACTCGGCTGGCTACCTGTTGAAGTTTATGCCAAGTCACCACCAGCACAACGTCTGACTGAGAGGCAACAATTGCAAATAAGTTTGCAAAACGTTGGTTCAATTATTGTGCTGACAGTCCATTGACTGTCGTCAGGGAATGAAAACCAAAAAAACGAGCTTGCTAGAATCTTGGTCCAGTGAAGGTGTCCTGCATCCCCGGTTTTGGGGAGAAGATGCCCACGTGACGGAGCCAGCAAGCAATACAGCGGTCGTTCGTTTTAATACACGGCGCCAGAGCAGCAAGCGGGGCAGAAACACTCGTCGAGGGAAGAAATAAAACCTTTCCGAACCAAAAATTCTACTCACTCGTCGCGACACAACAGACCATGGAAGGTTATGCGCTGACAGAAGATGAGCTGTTTTCCTCCTGCCTCCTGAACCTCACCTGGGAGAATTCTTATGAGCAGGTAGGAACGTGACTCCGCTCTTCCTCGCTGACTCTATGAAAGTATCCATCCTGTCCTTTGCCGCGAGCAGGTGCATGCTTTAGGATGTATTCAAACCCATTGAGAAGCGCAGCAGTGAATAGCTCGTAGTCTATCTAGGCTGCTATGTATCATTTTAATAACCTAGGTAGACATAAATGAAGTTGAGGAAATCGTGCAAAGCAATTGAACCATGTCTGGCAAATGCAACGTGATGATGGCGACAATTCAGTTAAAGGGGCAATCAGCAGTTGCTACATACATTTTTGAATGATAAATGAATTAAATATGTACCCATTTTGATTCTTGAAGAATATAATTTAGAAGTGCCTAACGAGCTTAGTTCAACGGTCGTACCCCATTAAAAACCCAACATATAAACTTGTTTTATTACAATGTTTGAAAACAAAGTAAATATAAAAAAAATTACAGCCTCAAAACATGGTTAAAACTAGAATGTTGATATCATGGATGGTCAGCCCTTGCACCCATATCCCTATGAACTTGAGTGGTTACATTTCTCCAGCCCCATCCTTGAAACATGGGCGGGAAAAGCTTTAATATTATTTGAACTCCTGATACCCACTTTAAGAAGAGTGGTCTTTATTTAAATGTAGCTTAATTCTTATGGTGGCGTCACACTATGCTACTTTACTGCACTATGGCTACATCACTGTCCCCATGCTGGGACATCCCACCAAATAAACCTTTGGAAACTTGATAGGCTTATCATGACATGTGAGGTGACATCACCCATTCAATATATCCTGACCTGTAGGCTACTTAAGCAATACAGCCTGGGGGGGGGGGATATGACAAAACATTTAATTTTTACCGCTCTAATTACGTTGGTAACCAATTTATAATAGCAATAAATCACCCTGAGGGGATGTGGTATATGGCCAATATACCATGGCAAAGGGCTGTTCTTATGCACGATGCAACATGGAGTGCCTGGACGCAACACGGAGTGCCTGGACACAGTCCTTGGCCATGGTATATTGGCCATATACCACATCCCCTCAGGGTGATTTATTGCTATTATAAATTGGTTACCAACGTAATTAGAGCGGTAAAAATTAAATGTTTTGTCATACCCGTGCTATATGGTCTGATATACCACGGCGGTCAGACAATCAGTATTTAGGGCTCGAACCATCCAGTTTATAATATCATACATAACATAATATAAAATTGCAATAATTATACTACTATAGTTTAAATACAAACTCGCTGCAATATCTTACTAATTTGACTTTCCATTACATCAAAATGCCTCTGTCCCACTCAACATAGTTTTACATTTCCATCTTCAGGCATTGTGAACTTTTTTACTTGTGATATGCTGATAGAATTGAAATGCATCGGCTAAGTGCCTGCCCTATACTCTCCAGGAAACAGCAACTCCCATAACTCAGATAGGCTACCATTCTAAAGTTACACAGCTTTGGGCAAGGGATCAAACAACTACTGCACGCCCTCGAAATCAATAATGAATTAACCCAATAGAGAGAATAAATCTTATGCCAGAAGTCCTATCAATAAATCAGAACCAACAGGAACACAACATTGCTTTGAAGGAACTCTAATTTGATATTTGATATCCACTGGCTGCGTGCTCCATAGTTAAACTACATTTTGCATTAAAAGCATAAGTGAGTCGGGGCCTCCCGAGTGGCGCAGTGGTCTAAGGCACTGCATCGCAGTGCTAGCTGTGCCACTAGAGATTCTGTGTTCGGGTCCAGGCTCTGTCACAGCCGGCCGCGACCGAGAGACCCATGGGGCGGCGCACAATTGGCCCAGCGTCGTCCAGGTTAGGGGAGGGTTTGGCCGGCAGGTATGTCCTTGTCCCATCGTGCACTAGCGACTCCTGTGGCGGCCGGGTGCAGTGCACGCTGACACGGTGTACGGTGTTTCCTTCGACACATTGGTGCGGCTGGCTTCTGGGTTAAGTGGGCATTGTGTCAAGAAGCAGTGCGGCTTGGTTGGGTTGTGTTTCGGAGGACGCACGGCTCTCAACCTTCGCCTCTCCCGAGTCTCATAGCTGCAACTCACGTACGGACAAGACTGTAACTACCAATTGGATGCAATGCGTGAGGCAATTTGAAGAGATATACAAGTTATTGGTTTTCAAACAAAGCTACCTGATGATGAGCAGTATTGCCATGTTTTCATCCTGCAGCACTAGGCCTACAACTGCTTCTACAGAACAGCCGTATGGTCTCTGGAGATAATTACCTTCATATTTTTTTTCAGCCCAATCATTCTGCTTTAAAAACGAATGTTGAGGTATGAAATCTGTCTTCATCGAATTCCAAGGATTGTAATTTGCGAACGTGTGAGTTATAATCATCTCCCTAACAAGAATGGGAGTGAAAGTATTTGCCGTGAGTGTTATGAGGGCTCACAACTATTTAGCAAATCGTTCCGCTTGATTGATGCCAAAATAAAGGGTAGGTTTCTTGAATTCCTTGATTTAAATTGACTTGGATGGCGTCTCCTGGGTTAAGGACACATTTCTTGGAAAGGTTGCTTTTATGTGATTCTATTCAGGTCAGTTGCAATGCAGGAGAACACATTGAAACAATAAAACACTTGCTGTTTAGCATGGAGAACTGTTTTGAATTACAAGCAATTGCGAATTAAAGCGGATTAGGTGCTTAAACCAGGCTTTTAATTGGAAATGCTTAAAAAAAATCCTTTCGCAAAAGTATTTAGGCAGGGAAAACAAAAGGCATCGAAAACATTATTAATGTCATTGTGAATGCCATATAATTGTGCCACCATTAAGACTTTGCCGATTGCATAGCCGAAACCCAAGCAAAAACTCTCAATCCACATGTGCAAATGAGTGGGGCAACAGAAACTAAGCGATGTAATTAAAAACTCTCAGCCACATAATTTCACACATTTACCATACAGATCATACAAAGTACCAGTGTGCTTACTACTACATATGGGCTGCATATACAGTGCATTCGGAAGGTATTCAGACCCCTTCCCTTTTCCCACATTTTGTTACGTTACAGCCGTTATTCTAAAATGGATTTTAAAAAAGGTTTCTCATCAATCTACACACAATACCCCATAATGACAAAGTGAAAACAGGTTTTTAGACATTTTGAAAAACAGATACCTTATTTGCATAAGTATTCAGACCATTTGCAATGAGACTCGATATTGGGCTCAGGTGCATCCTGTTTCCATTGATCATCCTTGAGATGTTTCTACAACTTGATTGGAGTCCACCTGTGGTAAATTCAATTGATTGGGCATGACTTGGAAAGGCACATACCTGTCTATATAAGGCCCCACAGTTGACAGTGCATGTCAGATCAAAAACCAAACCATGAGGTTGAAGGAATTGTCCATATAGCTCAGAGATGGGATTGTGTCGAGGCACAGATCTGGGGAAGGGTACCAAAAACGTGTGTTTCTTGACTGATTCCATTTGATTAATGATGTTTGTTTCCCAAGCCTATTTCACTTCCTCAGTAACCAGAATTAATCTAAGATCATTTAAGAAATGTGGAATTAATTTTGACGTTTTTTGCTGAGGATGTTTTAGTTGTGCAATTTTACATTAACTAAAGTGTTTGGTGCTGTGTTTCTCAAGTTCAGAAATATGTTGTCTCATTTAAACAAAGTCAGACCTTCTGGGCAGGTCTGTCTCACTGTCTATGCTATTGTATAGAGCGCAATCACTGCAGCTGTTCACCCAAGGTTAAGTGGGTGAAATGTACATGGTCAAATCAAAACCAAACCTTCCAAACTCCATTTAAGAAGAGACTGACTTTATGACCAAAATGATCCTATTTGCACTTTGTAGCCAATTTTGACACTAGAATTACTGTTTCGAATCGATGCCACATAGCCTGTTTTCAAAGGGATTTAGAAAGTTGGCTATCCTACATTTTACAATGTATATTTCTTTTTAATCTGTGTGCATATTTCAAGACATGGCATATGGGGTGCGGTGAGAGACCCAATGGGTTGGACCATACTTTTCTCATTAATCATTTTGACAAAACGTTTTACTTGAAATCAAATGATCCTCCATCGTTAAGACAGTGGATGAATCAAATGCTTTATTAAAATATTTTTAAAAATGTGGGCTACAGAGAGAAACAAAATTGCACAATTTGAAGCCATATGACATAAATTATTACAAGCACAAAAAATATCCAAAGGATAAAAAATGAGGAAGAAAATGTTATTATGAGAACAAAATAGACTGGTATGGAGGCTGTGGGAATATGTACAGTGCCTTCAGAAAGTATTCACACCTCGTGACGTTATCCAAATTTTGTTGTGTTACATCCTGAATATAAAATGGATTAATAAATTGAACATTTGATTTTTTGGGGGTCACTGGCCTGCACATAATACCCCATAATGTATGTCAAAGTGGAATTATGTTTTTTTGTCATTTTTACATATGAATTAAAAATGAAAAATAATTTGTCAATAAAGTATTCAACCCCTTTGTTATGGCAAGCCTAAATAAGTTCAGGAGTAAACATTTGCTTGACGAGTCGCATTATAAGTTGCATGGACTCAATAATAATGGTGTTTAACATGATTTTTGAATGTCTACCTCATGTCTGTACCACACATGTACAATTATGTACAATTATCTGTATGGTCCCTCAGTCAAGCAGTGAATTTCAAACAGAAATTCAAAGACCAGGGAGATTTTCCAAAGCCTCGCAAAGAAGAGCATCTATTGGTAGATGGGTAAAAAAAAGCAGACATTGAATATCCCTTTGAGCATTGTGTAGTTATTAATTACATGTTTGATGGTGTATCAATACACCCAGTCTCTACAAAGATACATATTTTATAACTATCTTGTCGGAGAGAAAGAAAACCGCTCAGGAATTTTACCATTATGACTGTTGACTTTAAAATGGTGACGTTAAAACAGTTACAGAGTTTAATGGTTGTGATAAGAGAACTGAGGATGGATCAACATTGTACTTACTCCACAGTATTAATCTAATTGACATAGTGAAAAAAATTAATCCTGTACAGCAATAAGGCACTAAAGTAAAACTGCTAAATTAACTTTATCTTGAATACAAAGCATTATGTTTGGGGCAAATCCAATACAACACGTCACTGAGTACCACTCTCCATAATTTCAAGCATGGTGGTGGCTGCATCGTGTTATGGGTATGCTTGTCATCGGTAAGGACTACAGAGTTTTTTTAATGATGAAACGGAATAGAGATAAGCTAAACCTTAGAGGAAAACCTGTTCAGTCTGCTTTCCAACAGACACTGGGAGACAAATTCACCTTTCAGCAGGACCACAGGAGGTTGGTGGCACTTTAATTTGGCTCGTGGTAATGGCTGGACCGGAATGAGTACAATGGTATCAAATGCATAAAACACATGGTTTCCATGTGTTTGATGCCATTCCCTTCGCGCCGTTCCAGACATTCTTAAGAGACGTCCTCCCCTCAGCAGCCTCCTGTGAGCAGGACAACAATCTAAAAACACAAGGCCATACACTGGAGTTGCTTACCAAAACCACATTGAATGTTCCTGAGTGACCTAGTTACAGTTTTGATTTTAATCAGCTTAAATCTATGGCAAGAGTTGAAAAATGACTGTCTAGCAATGATAAACCACCAGCTTGACAGAGTAAAAAAAAAAAAAAAGCTCTTAGAGAGTTACTCAGAAAGACTCACAGCTGTAATCGCTGCCAAAGGTGATTATAACATGTATTGATTTTGGGTTGAGTACTTATGTAATCAAGATGATATATTAGTGTTCTATTATTTCTAACATTTGTACAAAAAAAAAAAAAAAAATGTAATAAAAAAATCCACTTATTACAGATTATTTTGTGTAAATCAATTTTAATCCCACTTTGTAACACACATTTTTTGGTAAAAAGTCTAGGGGGTGTGAATACTTTCTGAAGGCACTTTAGGTCTGAGCAAGTATGATGTCAAAAATGTTTGTTGAAAAGTATGTACGTCTGAGTTTGTGTTTTTGTCTAGACTTTTTTCATCTTTTTACTTTATGTTGAAGGTTGGGTATTAAGTCCCAGCCATTGTCGTGTCCAGTTTAGTGGATCCAATGTCTGTGAAATGTTAAGTTGTCTATTGTTTATTTTTAATTGTTTATTTATATATATATATTATATATGTGTGCGTGTGTATGTATGTGCATGCTGATACTGCCTGGGTCTACAAAACATTAAGAACAGCCTCAATTCATGGGCATGGACACTACAAAGTGTCTAAAGCGTTCCATAAGGATCCTGGACCATGTTGACTCAATGCTTCCCACAGTTGTGTCAAGTTGGATGGATGTCCTTTGGGTGGTGGACCATTCTTGATTCACACGGGAAACTGTTGATCGTGAAAAACGCACCAGCGTTTCAGTTCTGGACACAAACCGGTGTGCCTGGCTCTTACTACTACACTGTTCAAAGGCACTTAAATATTCACATTCACCCTCTGAAGGGCATATACACAATCCATTTCTCAATTGTTTCAAGGCTTGAAAATCCTTCTTTAACCTGTCTTCTCCGCTTCATCTACACCAGGGGTGTCAAACTCATTCCATGGAGAGCCGAGTGTATACAGGTTTTTGTTATTTCCTTTCAATTCAGACCTAGACAACCAGGTGTAGGGAATTGCTTACTAATGAGTGACCTTAATTCATCAATCAAGTACAAGGGAGGAGCGAAAACCCTCAGCCACTTGGCCATCCGTGGAATGAGACCTGTGATCTATACTGATTTGAAGTGGATTTAACAAGGGACATCAATAAGGGATCATAGCTTTCACCTGGATTCACCTGGTCAGTTTATGTCATGGAAAGAGCAGGTGTTCTTAATGTTTTGTACAATCAGTGTATATTTCTACACCAAGGTTGGAATAATACTGTGAAAAGGATGATAATGCCCTTTTTTTAGTGTAAGTGCTGTTTGAAAAGCCCCCCCTGAAATCTCAGCCTGTTTTGATGGGATTGAGTTTTGGCCTGCTGGTGACATGGAACAGACTGTGGGAGGTACACAGTACTACATAGAGACATGACTACGTGGAACTCTATTCCACATCAAGTAACTCATGCAAGCAGTTTTAAAAACCCCAGATAAAAATACACCTTGTGGAACAGCGAAGCAACACAAACACAGAAACATGCATTCCCCTCCACTGATCTATGCATTGTCACTTTAATAACTAGGCAAGTCCGTTAACAACCAATTCTTATTTTCAATGACGGCCTAGGTTAACTGCCTTGTTCAAGGGTACAACAACAGATTTTTATCTTGTCAGCTCAGGGATTTCATCTTGCAACCTTTCGGTTACTAGTCCAACGCTCTAACCACTAGGCTACCTGCCGCCCTACATGTACATACTACCTCAACTAACCGGTGCCCTCGCACATTGACTCTGTACCGGCACCCCCCGGTATATAGTCTCCACATTGACTCTGTACCGGCACCCCCCGGTATATAGTCTCCACATTGACTCTGTACCGGCACCCCCCGGTATATAGTCTCCACATTGACTCTGTACCGGCACCCCCCGGTATATAGTCTCCACATTGACTCTGTACCGGCACCCCGGTATATAGTCTCCACATTGACTCTGTACCGGCACCCCCCGGTATATAGTCTCCACATTGACTCTGTACCGGCACCCCCCGGTATATAGTCTCCACATTGACTCTGTACCGGCACCCCCCGGTATATAGTCTCCACATTGACTCTGTACCGGCACCCCCGGTATATATTGTTCTTTTTTTACTGCTGCTCTTTAATTACTTTCATCTCTTATTCTTATCTGTATTTATTTTAAACTGCACTGTTGGTTAGGGGCTCGTAAGTAAGCATTCCATTGTAAGGTCTACCTACGCCTGTTGTATTCGGCACATGTGACTAATAAAATGTGATTTGATTTGGCGATAACATACGCACTATACACACGTACACATGGATTTTGTGTTGTAGATATGTGGTGAAATCTGTTGTGAATGTATTGTAATGTTTTTAAAATTGTGTAACTGCCTTAATTTTGCTGGACCCCACGAAGAGTAATTGCTGCCTTGTTAGCAGCTAATGGGGATCCATAATAAATACTAACACAAATAACCAGGTGGTAAATTAGTTAATAGACCAATAAGAAAGAGAGTTACAAACCTCTCTGCCAATAACCGCTTGTTTTCAGTCTTCCCCTCCCCACTCAGACCACTCCCAGACCGTCCTAGCAAAATTCTTGCTTGATAATTGCTACATTTGCTAAGAAGCTATTATTTTCTTATTTTTGACCATTTTAATTGAAAACAATCACAGTAAGGGATTTAATTGTTACCCAGAAATGATTTGATATTGAGACGAACACATTGCCTCTCCCTTCCCAGCTCCTGGTGTGGGGGTAAATAAATAAATAAATAAAGGAAATGTTGACACATTCTGTCCTTGTGGCTAGATTATCCACTCATGCTTGAGTACTGGGTAAAGGCTCTACATTATTCAGTCTGAGACACGGAGGCCTGGGGAAAACTGTGGAATCGCTGGCTCCTGCCGGGGGTTAGAGAGTGTGTGTGTGTAGGGTAGGCTATTTGTGTGTGTCTGTTGCGGTGGGGTGACTGCCTCCAATTCTAAAAGCGCAGACAGCGAAACCACTGAGCTGCACGAGGAAAAAGGGTTGACATGTCCACTTAATTTATCAAATCAACTCTATGGTCCCTGTGTCTATCTATGTGAAGAGAAAGCAGCACACATGTCGCCCTTTGTCTGGGGTCTTCTTCAGACAGCTGTCCAAGGTGCTGAAAGTTTCATCAGACATTTGCGCTGCATGCCTTTAAAAATTCCAGACTCGGTCGCTGTTTGGCCCCTTCGCTCTTCAAAAGCGATGTATTCAGTTAGTCTTGACAAAGCACACAAGCACTCTCTGCCTGGGCTGTAAAGCGTGATGCCTACCATTCAGAGGCTTCAAAAAGCTGCAGGTACCACATCCCCGGTCTCAGAGTAGTTTCTGAGGACTCATGCATTTTTTAGCCTGTTTCCCCTTCAGCATATTGTATCACAGGTGGGTTCAGGTTGGGTTGCTACACTGCAGTTGAGTTAAATGAAAATGCCACCTTATTCACTCCATGCAAAGGTTCACCGTACATTTGTACTGTACAGCGTGTATGAAATGATTATCTAGGGGCGGGGGTGTATGGGAAAGGATCTATAGATTTGACAGTTAGTATTTGATTCCCATAGTGCTAACACTGCTGGAAGATTGCAGATAGACAGACCAGACCCTCTTATCGTATATGATATAGTTGAAATATCATAGCTAAGCTGCTGTGAATTTCTTCCTACATTCGGTACATGGCATGAAAAAAAAAGATATTCCACAAAAATATTTTTGTTTCACTTTTGAATGTCTGTTCAAACTGTGCATGCTTTCCCTCATTATTGCGATGCATTGTCTAGCAATTTAGCTAGAACTCTCCCTGCTAATATTACCACTTGAATGAAATTGTCTTATTACTAGATTGTAAGTTAGCAGACCCATTTCTGTCAATAAGTATAGTGCTTTCCCAGTATCTCTCCTTTGATATAAGCCCACAGGAATAAGGCACGTTAGTGGTTTAATGAGCTAACCGCTTCTTTACTTTGCAACATATTGCCATGATATGGATGGATAATTATCTCATCAGACTTAATGAAAGTGACGCTACTTACTCAACACTGACCTGCTAAATGACTGTCTGCCTTTAATACCTCGCTATGTGTAGGGAACATCGTTTGCCTGAACACGTAAACAAGTATCGCTGAAGATCTTTTACAAGATATTACTGACAATCCTGGCAGTGCAACAGAACCCAGAGAAGAACATGTAGCTGATAACTTACCTGCTTTAATTGGTCTGCAAAGATCAAATGAAAAGACTAGCCTGTTTCTTCTAGCCTGTTTCTTCCCAAACATGGTTTTCAAAGAGAATTTGGGTTAGTTTCCCAGTAAGGGGTTTCTGTTTGTTTACACTTCTATGTACATAAGAAATGTTTTATTGTAGTTGTTCGTTGATATAGCCTAGTTATCTCGCAGTTCTGCTGATGATTATCATGTAAATTCAATGTTTGTTTTCGTACTCTGAGGTGGAATCTAAAGCGACTTATGTTGTACTCATTGTCAATGGCGCTCGGACCATTGGTAAATATGTGGCGAGAAATGCCGCCTGACACAGTGATATTCTGTGCAATGTCGAGATGAAAGGGAATTCAGCTGAAGGTAGGTAAGGCTTGCTTGCTCTCTCACTGGGAAGTAAGCAAGCAAACATTGAGCTGTGTATCTGAAGTGTTGGCAAGTTCACCTGAAAAGGAGGGCCTCTGTGTCAGCACTGAGCCTCTGAGCTTTTGATTGTGCTTGCAGGGCTGTAAACAAGTGTTTACCCATCTCTCTCTCTCTCTCTCTCTCTCTCTCTCTCTCTCTCTCTCTCTCTCTCTCTCTCTCTCTCTCTCTGATTATCTCAACTGCCGATTAATTGCTTTTCTTAACCTCTGCAAACGTGTTCCTACACCGCCCAGGAGCCCACCGCACATGCTCACACGGACCCCTGGCCTCTCTCTGCCACAGCAGAAAAAAACAAAACACACCACCCTCCTATCTCTCACCGCCTCGCAATTACTGACCTTCATCCTTTCATTCCGCCCAGGTTATTACTTATTGTCATTATCAGTTTAGTTGGTTTGTTTATTCGGTTACTTTGCTCACTGCGGCAGCTGGGTTGAATTTCATAGGAGGTGGGCTGGGTGCTCAAGCACCTAGGCTGGGTGTGTTTGAAAAGTTTGATTAATTTCTAGGCCCGTTTCTAGACCGGATGGAATGAGCTTGGTGGGCGCGGGTTCGCACATAAATGTATTCACTGTCATAAAACGCGCCGGCTGCAGGGTCACTGGGAGAGGCGGTGGATTATTACATTGCCACTTCTTGAACTGTCCTTATTCTGTGATTAAATAGATTTTGGCCTTGAGTTCTGCTGCCCAAGCACTTTCTCTCTTTTTCATCTTTCTTCCTCCGTGAGCTTTTTTCTTCTTCCACTTTGCCTTTCAAACATGCATGTGCATCGTGCGCACCCCTGATAGGACTGCTCCCCTGCTGTGGGTGGGAGGGAGGCTGCGCCGTGGCGACGGCTCGCCTCCCCAGACCTCAGACTTTTTTAGGACATCCTGGAAGCACGTCCGACCGCTGCCCATCTCAATGATTTATGCGCTGCATTTGAAATGTGGACCACCTGCGTTGAGATTGGACCGCGCTGTCGCAAAGTCATCTAGTGGAGGACGGAGAGTTAGTTTGAAAGTAGAAGAAAAGTTGGAATTTGTGTTTTTGTATGAGACTCAGTGCTGCTGAGCCCATCCATTTGTCTGTTTACTTTGTGTGGGAGTTGATGTCATGCTATAATCAGATGTAAAAGGCTTGTTAGTCGAGAGTTTCTGCCTGAGCTGTTGGAACTTTCTTTATCTGGCAGGAGATTCCAGTCCATAGCTTGGAACCTATTTTTGGCCCTGGTTTCACACCAACTGCATATAAGACCCATAGAGTAAAAAATGGCTAGTATGTATCATATGATGATCCAAGAGCAGAACAGTAGTGATGGTGGAGATAAAAATCGATACAGTTACATATCACAATATTATTTTGGATGATATCGATACTCCAAGTATAGTGTTCATTGTAAAGGGTTTAAACACTGTTTCCCATGATTAATTGTTTATGGTTCATTGAACAAGCTACATGCACCTGTAGAACTGTCGTTAAAGACACTAACAGCTTACAGAAGGTAGGCAATTAAGGTCACAGTTACGAAAACTTACAACACTAAAGAGGCCTTTCTACTGACTCCAACACCAAAAGAAAGATGCCCAGGGTCCAAATCAAATCAAATTGATTTGTCACATACATATGGTTAGCAGATGTTAATGCGAGTGTAACGAAATGCTTGTGCTTTTAGTTCCGACCATGCAGTAATATCTAACAAGTAATCTAACCTAAGGATTTCACAACAACTACCTTATACACACAAGTGTAAATAAAGGAATGAATAAGAATCTGTACATAAAAATATATGAATGAGCGATGGCCAAACGGCATAGGCAAGATGCAATAGATGGTATAGAGTATAGTATATACATATGAGATGTGTAATATAGGGTATGTAAACATTATATAAAGTGGCATTGTTTAAAGTGGCTAGTGATACATTTATTACATCAATTTTTCATTATTAAAGTGGCTAGAGATATGAGTCAGTATGTTGGCAGCAGCCACTCAATGTTAGTGATGGCTGTTTAACAGTCTGATGGCCTTGAGATAGAAGCTGTTTATCAGTCTCTCGGTCCCAGCTTTGATGCACCTGTACTGACCTCGCCTTCTGGATGATAGTGGGGTGAACAGGCAGTGGCTCGGGTGGTTGTTGTCCTTGATTATTTTTTTGGCCTTCCTTTGACATCGGGTGGTGTAGGTGTCCTGGATGCCCCCGGTGATGCGTTGTGCAGACCTCACTATCCTCTGGAGAGCCTTACAGTTGTGGGCGGAGCAGTTGCCGTACCAGGCGGTGATACAGCCCGACAGGATGCTCTCGATTGTGGATCTGTAAAGGTTTGTGAGTGTTTTTGGTGACAAGCCAAATTTATTCAGCCTCCTGAGGTTGAAAAGGCGCTGCTGCGCCTTCTTCACCACACTGTCTGTGTAGGTGGACCATTTCAGTTTGTCTGTGATGTGTACGCCGAGGAACTTAAAACTTTCCACCTCCACTACTGTCCCGTTAAGGGGGATAGGGGGCTGCTCCCTCTGCTGTTTCCTGAAGTCCACGATCATCTCCTTTGTTTTGTTGACATTGAGTGTGAGGTTATTTTCCTGACACCACACTCCGAGGGCCCTCACCTCCTCCTTGTAGGCCATCTCGTTGTTGTTGGTAATCAAGCCTACCACTGTAGTGTTGTCTGCTAACTTGATGATTGAGTTGGAGTCGTGCATGGCCACGCAGTCATGGGTGAACAGGGAGTACAGGAGAGGGCTGAGAACGCACCCTTGTGGGGCCCCAGTGTTGAGGATCAGCAGGGTGGAGATGTTGTTACCTACCCTGAACACCTGGGGGCGGCCCCTCAGGAAGTCCAGTACCCAGCTGCACAGGGCGGGGTCGAGACCCAGGGTCTCGAGCTTGATGACGTGTTTGGAGGGTACTATGGTGTTAAATGCTGAGCTGTAGTCGATGAACAGCATTAATACATTGGTATTCCTCTTGTCCAGATGGGTTAGGGCAGTGTGCAGTGTGATTGCGTCGTCTGTGGAACTATTGGGGCGGTAAGCAAATTGGAGTGGGTCTAGGGTGTCAGGTAGGGTGGAGGTGATATGGTCCTTGACTAGTCTCTCAAAGCCCTTCATGATGATGGAAGTGAGTGCTACGGGGCGATAGTCATTTAGCTCAGTTACCTTCGCTTTCTTGGGAACAGGAACAATGGTGACTCTCTTGAAGCATGTGGGAACAGCAGACCTGGATAAGGATTGATTGAATATGTCCGTAAACACACCAGCCAGCTGGTCTGCGCATGCTCTGAGGATGCGGCTGGGGATGCCGTCTGGTCCGGCAGCCTTGCGAGGGTTAACACGTTTAAATGTTTTACTCACGTTGGCTGGAGTGAAGGAGAGCCCGCAACGTTTGATAGCAGGCTGTGTCAGTGGCACTGTATTGTCCTCAAAGAGAGCAAAGAGGTTGTTTAGTTTGTCTGGGAGCAAGACATCGGGGTCCACGACGGGGCTGGTTTTCCTTTTGTAGTCCGTGATTGACTGTAGACCCTGCCACATACCTCTCGTGTCTGAGCCGTTGAATTGAGACTCTACTTTGTCTCTATACTGACGCTTAGCTTATTGGATTGCCTTGCAGAGGGAATAGCTACACTGTTTATATTCGCTCATGTTACCGGTCACCTTGCCATGATTAAAAGCTGTGGTTCACGCTTTCAGTTTTGCGTGAAAGGTACCCATTAATCCACGGTTTGTGGTTGGGGAATGTTTTAATAGACGCTGTGGGTACAACATCACCGATGCACTTGCTAATAAACTATCTCAACGAATCAGCGTATTCATTAATGTTATTGTCCGACGCTATGCGGAACATATCCCAGTCCACACGATCGAAGCAATCTTGAAGCGTGGAATCCGATTGGTCGGACCAGCGTTGAACAGACCTGAGCACGGGTGTTTCCTGTTTTAGTTTCTGTCTATAGGCTGGGGGCAACAAAATGGAGTCGTGGTCAGATTTTCCGAGAGGAGGGCGGGGGACGGCTTTATACGCGTCGCGGAAGTTAGAATAACAATGATCCAGGGTTTTGCCAGCCCGGGTTGTGCATTCGATATGCTGATAAAATTATTTTCAGATTAGCCTTTAAAATCCCCAGCTACAATAAATGCAGCCTCAGGATATGTGGTTTCCAATGAAAATCTTCAGGGCTGTCGATGTGTCTGCTTGGGGGGATATACATGACTGAGATTATGATTGAAGAGAATTCTCTTGGTAGATAATGCGATCGGCATTTGATTTTAAGGAATTCTAGGTCAGTTGAACAAAAGGACTTTAGTTCCTGTATGTTGTTATGATCACACCACGTCTCGTTAATCATAAGGCATACACCCCCACCCTTCTTCATACCAGAGAGATGTTTGTTTCTGTCGTTGCGATGCGTGAAGAAGCCAGGTGGCTGTACCGACTCTTATGACGTATCCCGAGTGAGCCATGTTTCCGGGTAACAAATAATGTTACAATCTCTGATGTCTCTCTGGAAGGCAACCCTTGCTCGGATTTCGTCTACGTTGTTGTCCAGAGACTGGACATTGGCGAGTAGTATGCTCAGGAGAGGTGCGCGAAGGGCCCGTCTACGGAGCCTTACCAGGAGACCGCTCCGTCTGCCCCTTCTGGTGGTGCCGTTGTTTTGGGTCTCCGGCTGGGATCCAATCCATTGTCCTGTGTGGTGGACCAAACAGAGGATCCGCTTCGGGAAAGTCGTATTCCTGGTCGTAATGTTGCTCTTATATCCAAGTTGATGTTGATGTTCCTCTTATATCCAATAGTTCCTCCCGACTGTATGCAATAAAACCTAAGATTTCCTGGGGTAACAATGTAAGAAATAATACAGAGAAAAACGAAATACTGCATAGTTTCCTAGGAACGCGAAGCGAGGCGGCCATCTCTGTCGGCGTCGGACGTACCTGCTCATCTACGTGAACGTCCCTTAGGCATGCTGCAAGGAGGCATGAGGACTGCAGATGTGGCCAGGGCAATAAATTGCAATGTCTGTACTGTGAGACGCCTAAGAGACGCTACAGGGAGACAGAACGAACAGCTGATCATCCTCCCAGTGGCAGAACACGTGTAACAACACCTGCACAGGATCGGTACATCCAAACATCACACCTGTAGGACAGGTACAGGATGGCAACAACAACTGCCCGATTTACATCAGGAACGCACAATCCCTCCATCAGTGCTTAGACTGTCCGCAATAGGTTGAGAGAGGCTAGACTGAGGGCTTGTAGGCCTGTTGTAAGGCAGGTCCTCACCATACATCACCGGCAACAACGTTGCCTATGGGCACAAACCCACTGTCGCTGGATCAGACAGGACTGGCAAAAAGTGCGCTTCACTGATGAGTCGCGGATTTGTCTCACCAGGGGTGATGGTCGGATTCGTGTTTATCGTCGAAGGAATGAGCGTTACACTGGATCAATTTGGTGATGGAGGGTCCGTTATTGTCTGGGGCGGTGTGTCACAGCATCATCAGACTGAGCTTGTTGTCATTGTAGGCAATCTCAACGCTGTGCGTTACAGGGAAGGTATCCTCCTCCCTCATGTGGTATGCTTCCTGCAGGCTCATCCTGACATGACCCTCCAGCATGACAATGCCACAAGCCATACTGCTTGTCCTGTGCGTGATTTCCTGCAAGACAGAAATGTCAGTGTTCTGCCATGGCCAGCGAAGAGCCCGGATCTCAATTCCATTGAGCACGTCTGGGACCTATTGGATCAGAGGGTGACGGCTAGAGCCATTCCCCCCAGAAAAGTCAGGGAACTTGCAGGTGCCTTGGTGGAAGAGTGGGGTAACATCTCACAGCAAGAACTGGCAAATCTGGTGCAGTCCATGAGGAGGAGATGCACTGCAGTACTTAATGCAGCTGGTGGCCACACCAGATACTGACTGTTACTTTTGATTTTGACCCCCCTTTGTTCAGGGACACATTATTCCATTTCTGTTAGTCACATGTCTGTGGAACTTGTTCAGTTTATGTCTCAGTTGTTGAATCTTGTTATGTTCAGACAAATATTTACACATGTTAAGTTTTCTGAAGTTTATGTATATTTATTTTGATTTGTTTAATACTTTTGATTACTACATGATTCCATATGTGTTATTTCATAGTTTTGATTTCTTCGCTATTCTATAATATATAAATAAAGAAAAACCCTTGAATGAGTTGGTGTGTCCAAACTTTTGGCTGGTGCTGTACATACATACAGTGCATTCGCAAAGTATTCAGACCCTTTACTCTGTACTTTGTTGAAGTACCATTGGTAGCGATTACAGCCTCGATTCTTCTTGGGTATGACACTACAAGCTTGGCACACCTATACACTTATCAGAATATCTCCCATTTTTCTCCTCTCAAGCTCAAGGACATTCAGAGACTCCTGTGTTGTCTTGGCAGTGTGCTTAGGGTTGTTGTCCTTTTGGAAGGTGAACCTTTGTCCCAGTCTGAGGTCATGAGCGCTCTGAATATTGTTATTCATGGTCTGTGAGTCCTTTACGTGCCTTTTTTTTTTTTTTTCAAGTGGGCTGTCATGTGCCTTTTACTGAGGAGTGGCTTCCTTCTGGCCTCTCTAAAATAAAGGTGTGATTGGTTGAGTGCTGCAGAGATGTTGTCCTTCTGGAAGGTTCTACATTCTCCAAAGAGGAACTCTGGAGCTCTGTCAGAGTGACCATCGGGTTCTTGGTCACCTCCCTGACCAAGGCCCTCCTCAGTTTGTCTTGGCTGCCAGCTCTAGGAAGAGTCTTGGTGGTTCCAAACTTCTTTCATTTAAGAATGATGGAGGCCCCTGTGTTCTTGGGGACCTTCAATGCTGCAGAAATGTTTTGGTAACCTTCCCCAGATCTGTGCCTTGACACAATCCTGTCTCAGAGCTCTACGGACAATTCTTTCGACCTCATGGCTTGGTTTTTGCTCTGACATTTACTGTCAACTGTGGGACCTATATAGACAGGTGTGTGCCTCTCCAAATCATGTCCAATCAATTGAATTTACCACAGGTGTACTCTAAGTTTTAGAAACAACTCAACAATGATCAATGGGAACAGGATGCACCTGAGCTCAATTTCGAGTCTCATAGCAAAGGGTCTGAATACTTATGTAAATAATTGTATTTTTATTTTTTATACATTTGCTAAAATTTCGAATAAGCCGTTTTCCCTTTGTCATTATATATACACAAATTTGCTAGGTAGTGTTATCTAGCGCTAGTCGGTTGTACCTGTGCCGACAGTGCAGACAGATGAACTAATTTCACCTTTTCATAAGTCTCTCTTGTGCTTATTAACTTTCACTATGACTGTGCACATCAATTAATATCAGTGGATTTTCGGCATTTCAGCAAGTACGGCCCTAGTGTAGTCCAGGTGCTTGTTAAGGAAAGCACCAGGGGGCTCCAATCCATCAGAGTGGAGAGATGAGAGCCACACACACAGACACAGAGCGAGAGAGAGGCAAGTAGACTCCCAGGGCTGTATATTACGTGTGCGTGAGGAGGGTTGCCCCCCTCTCCCTCTTCAGCTTGCTGATTTTCCCCTATCAGCAGAAAGCCTGGCTGAGCTGAGCTAATTGAGATGGGAGGCCCGGCGGGGGAGTGGGCCCTCCACAGAGTAGACCCTCCACGTCACTTCCTCTCGCTCTCTGCATACACTGCTGTGCCACTGAGCCCCGCCCATACCAAAAAAAATACAATCGTTAAATGCATTGGGAATATATGAAACATACATTTGATTTTGATTTGACCTTTATTTAACTAGGCAAGTCAGTTAAGAACAAATTCTTATTTTCAATGACTGCTGAGGAACAGTGGGTTAACTGCCTTATTCAGGGGGAGAACGACAGATTTTTACTTTGTCAGCTCAGGGATTTCATCTTGCAACATTTCCGTTACTGGTCCAACGCTCTAACCACTAGGCTACCTGCCGCCCCTAGGGATAGGGATTGGTATGAAACTACACAAATACAAACTTGAACAATTACTGTGGCAATGCATCATTTCTGATGTATGTTTCATCCTTTAGAATCAGGAAAAAGTACTTCCCTGCAGATATATTTTCATTTTTTAAACTTAGTTCTAAAGGAAGGTAGAAACAAACAGCTAATCCACCATCATCCTTATCCACACAAACAGATAGCGGCTCTCATAGAACAAGAAACTGCTTTTTTTTAAGGCGGTAATCTTTATAAAAACAGCATTACAAGCTTGGAGATTATATTGGCTGCTGTTCTGCATTTTCTATATCTGTGAGCAGCGGCAAACCACAGAGGCAGATTAACCCGATCTATTTGAGGGTAGCAAGACATTTTATGGTGTTCCCTGGCCCCTGGGGGTCCCATTGTAAAAGCCATCACAAGCTGTTAAGATGGCGACCCAGAGAGTTGTTTTTCATTGTAACCTGCACTCAGGGAGTGGTGAGTGTCTAAAAGAAAATGCCTTTCACACAGAAAGTCACATTCGGTTTCAGCTGTCCAACAGCGGCCGCCCTGGTTGTTAGCACGGCTAATGTCTCGTTAAGCCGCACAATAGAGGGAGTTTATAGACTTTTTGGTCAATGTAGCACCTCGTAAGAACGGGGAAGGTTGCTGGTGCACAGAACAATTAGGTATCCTTATGCACAATCGTTCTCATGCCCTGGCACAAGCATTTGAGTGTTATTAGTCGATTATCTGCTGGGGCACGCCTTACCGGCCCACCAAGCCCCCACCCCATCCAATGAAAAGTTAAACATTTGGGCTAATCCTTTATTAATTTTCATGGTCCACTACCAACAGAGAGTGAGAGAGGGAAAGAGCGCGAGAAAAGCGTTTTACATTATCAGGGAGATAATTACAAAGCAATCATGAAAAGTTGTTTCCTGGCAAAGTGGTAAACAAGCCAAGGGCTTCTGTTTTTCCTTCTCCAGAGTAACTAATGCTGGTTCCGTCTTCTATTCATCAGAGTCGCTCCTTGGACTTAATTTTGCCCTCATCATGCAGCCAGATTGTGTCTATTTTACCATTGAGGGAAGGAAACGCCCTCTCAGTCTCTTTCCTCTCTTTGCTCTGGAAGTTCTTCTGCAGGCTTTCTCGCCTAGCGCCGCTCGGCAACAGAACTTTCCGTAACCCCTTTCGCCCAGACATGTCCCCCTAACGGGAACCGGGGAACACAAGGTTGCGCTTGACACTGCAATATCATCCCCACCTGTCTCCGACACCATGGAATCTTGGCCTGTGGCACGGGTTCAGGAGTCCAAGACAAGAACAAGCTACCCCAGGTGTCCAGTGGCTTGACAGTCAATAATTTTTATACATTGACATGGGCTGCTAATGTTGTCTATGTTATGTCATTCTGTCTGTCAGAATGATGGGTTGAACACATTTGCTGACCACTATTGCCGAGCATATTTGTATCACGGCCTAGTGCATTCAGTGCAGAGGGTTTATAAGGTGATGTAATGAATACATGTGCTTTGTTGTTCCAGGCCGGTCTGGGTTGTTCTGTCCAGGAAAACTGCTTATTTGGCCTTCGTGACATTTCATCCTCTGAAAACAAATTGCCTATCCATAGGAATAGTAGGCGCAGAATCCATAATGAATACTTTGTGCCAGAATGTGGGTACAATACTCCTTGCGAAAAGCAATCTGCACTGACAAATGACAGTGTAAGGATTTTGCCGTGTGTACGCTATTTGCAGTGCATCATCAAGAGCTTTAATTGTAGACTTTAATCATGCTGTGATTTAGCTTGTAACCATACAAGATTATCCTCCTACTGATCAGCGAATGTTTAGTGCCAAATCCGTGAATCAGTTACTGTACAATAAATGGAACAAATCAAGGCGCTAACAATACTTACATGTACAATGTGTTCTCCTACATGTGCGTCGGGCATGATGCTTCCTCCACAGCCTCGGGTCACTGTCGTGCACATAAATCAGCCGCCGTGCTCAGTGCCCCGCAGCCTGTCAAATTACAACCCCGACGTGTAGTCATTACTTGGGGAACAAACAACATTGGAATCAGTAAATTATCCATGGAATCGATAAACATGACCAACAGGGCGCTCATTTCAACATTGAATCAATCTGCATAGCCTTTTTTCTCTATTTATCTTCGACACGGGTCAATGTCAGGGGTTTGTTGCGGGTCCGTTCTGATGGATCTGTTCCTCTTGACGGCTTGTCTCTGATTTATGGTTGTTTTCCAGAGGAGTTGGACCGTAAGCCCATCTCTGTCTGTAGCTGCAGCCAGCTCACATAATGCTTTTTCATGCTATTCCATGACTCTTCTTATTGCATTACTTCACCTTTTGATCTGAAACAAGGATCTGTTTTATGGTGAGTATATGTATGTTTCATTTGTGTGTGTGTGTGTGTGTGTGTTTTAAACCACCTGGGTCTCCTTGGACAACATAATAAGCTCTTCAAATTGACTTTAGCATTTCTGGTTATAACATAGGCTGGCTACAGTAACTCCTAGCTGACTTGATTAGTTAATGAAGTGGGGTTGTGTTAACGTGGCACCAGCCCATGGGCGTATGCTGCTGCGGTGGCAGTGGAGGTTCAGGGGGGGGGGGGGGGGTCGGTGAGTGTGTAGTGGTGGGGAGGGGTCGTCCTTCCTGGCTGATGACATCTGAGGTTTATCACGCTGGCTGGTGGAGCATGAAGCACGGCGCGGAGAACATGGTCACCTTACCCCGAGCCTCATTGTGACAGCGGCCAGCCAGTGAGTCAACTAAGAACCCCATTGGAAATCAATAACCACCACTCTTTAATTGTGGAGAAAAAAGATTCCCTATTTACAGCATCACAGGACAACCTGACTTTTTTCCCCCTTCCCCCTCTTTCGTCTTTTCTGTTCCACAGTGGAGCAGGATTTGCTTGCTGGCTGATTATGTGGTAGATTATGAAACTTGAGCCTCCTGTTTTTGTTTGGGAGCCTATTTGAAATGCATAGGGAACTGTTCTGGTTGACTTCAGAGCGCTGTGGGCTTTTTGTGTTTTATCTCAGTGAGTGTTTTGCTGGTCTGCTGGCTGTTGCTCTCTAATGATGGCTCTCATACTGTGCCTTCCTGGCTACAGTGCACTCTGCAGCGCCCCCTGTCCACTCTGTGAGGTTACTGCCAGACCCAACTGTAGGCATTGCGAACAGCAGATCCAGCAACCTCCTATTCCCAACTTCACAGTATCTTATTGTATGTGATTTGCCACCATGGCATGTAATGACTCAACGTTTATGCTTAGATACTAAACATCCTTGAACAGTAGCAACATTAAATGTGGGTCTGTTATTTTTCCACATCGGTTTTGGTCTTTTCGCCTCCACTGGGTTTCTTCGAGAGGTGTCAGACTGGGCTTATGAGGTGCCACCTTTCCACATCACCGTACTTCATACGTACCTGTTCAAGCGTCTCCTATTAGCGCATCACCTGGGGAGGGACGGGCATCCAAAGCGCTGATTAGGCCCTCTTTGGCTAATTAACTGCCAGGGCCACAGTTTTCCATTTGCATCGCTTATTGGAGGGCCTCTGTGCTGTCCTTCATCTGTCATTCCTGTGATTTATGCCCTTTAAGCCGCAATTTGTGCCATAAAAATGTATAAATAGCCAGAATGAGCATAGCATTTATTGCTCTCATTAAAGTGCCAGGGAATATGGAGTGTGCTGCGACGTCGCCTTCCATTTTAGATGACAGCAAGGTTTCCCTTTTAATTACTAGAGACTGGAGAAAAAATGTCCTGGAAGTATTACATTTTCTTTTGCATTCAAAGAAATTCCTGGCGGTTCCTGTAAAGAGGACCTAATTACTGTATGAGGATGTTGTTGGTACTTTAAAACCCTGCTAGCAGGCTGGCTCTTCCTTTTCCCCCCTCCTTTTCCCCCTCTTTTCTTTTACTCTGCGGCTATTTGGGGGAACAGCCTGCTTAATTATTTATACCTATCCTTTACGGTATGAAAATCGTGAGGACACTAACATGCATACTACAGAGGAAATCTACTATTCACCCCCTGTGTGCCTAGTTTAAACTTCAGCTCTCTCCAAATCCTTTTCTCTGTCAAGTCACGTTAATCAGTGGAGCGCCAGTGCTCAGGTGAATCCTGAACAGATGGCTTATTTTGTCTCGTACTTGCTTGCACACTCAGACACCTACGCACACAGAAATGCACACATACACAGTACACACACACACCAGAAGCACTGCCTGAAATATACCCACGCAAAGATCAGCAAACTTTCTCATATACACACATACTGTACAGCTCTCCCTCTCGTACATGTACACAGAGCCAGATAGACTTCGAAAATAGGCCTGCACACAGGCTTACGTTTATCTCTGGAATTGCTGCATTTTCACAGCAAGACATTTTCCCAACTGCTTTTTCTGTGCATGGTTAGAGTCCTTTCACTCTTTAATTGACTTTAATCTTCATTAATTCTTTATCTTGCAACAACTTTGTCTTGAGCGTGGGGACTGCATGAAAATGTAGTTTAGTTCCTTCAGAACAGGGCTTCCCGAGGGAGGATGGATGGCGAGTGTGAGCAGATCACATTTGATTATGGGGAGGGGGGGGGGGGTCCTTTAAAAAGGAGCCTGTAGTGTTTCAGCAGAAACAAACAGTGGTGTGGCCTCCCCTGGGAAGACTGCGATTTCTCCCTCACAAGGCAAGCCCCCTGGAGAAGTTGTTTTATCTACGACTGCTGATAACTTTAGGGGGTTTAAACACTGCGCCTGCCGGCTGCTTGTTCTTGTGCGTCGCACACTCGCACATAGCGATGATATCGTGTAAGCTGACACAAAAAAAAGGATGATTTAAAATAAAACTATTGTGGAATGACTTCATCTGGTATTCACCAGGATGGCGTTTTTAATTTTTGTAACAGCCTCACAATATAAACTCACTGCCACTCACTGCTCACTGCGAATTTACATATAAAGTGTCTGATAAGCATATTTTTGTATTGCCAGTGCTAGTTTGCACATTTCTGATGCAAACACATAAAGGGGAATAAATGCGAGTGGTGTGTTTTGGGTATCCATTAAAAACGTTGAACCGCGTGGTGTTTTACGGTTTGGGTGAGGGGCGGGGTGTTGAGGAAGTGAAAGGGGAGGGAGGGAGTGGTGACAGGGAGAGAACGCACGCTAGAGATTTGTCTCCACACTGTCGGGAGGATTTACGACCCAGGTGTGGGGACATCCATCAACGTAGCTCACGCCAAAGACAACTTTGTCTCTTTGTGCAATTTGTAAGGCTGTCCAGACAAATTGATCCTTAACAAGGAGCAGTCTGACTCCCAACGGAGGTGGAGCCTCTAAGAAGGCCATGAGCGTGTGTTTGTTTACCATAAACTGGGGACGAAATTAAATGTGACACAGCGCAAATGGTTGATTCCTGCAGGAGAAAATTGTAAGTGTTTTGGATATAAACATCAGTTGTTCTGCTCATAACCCAAATTTGATTGAATTATTTGCTGTAGTGGCTATGAAAATGTAACGACAGCGTAATTATACTACAATTAAACCGTACAGTTCCAGCCATTATCAGATTCATGTAGTGAACCCCATGAAGTCGGTGATTAAGCTGTTTCTCTTTGCCAAACCTTTGTTGTCTGAATGATGGTGCTCTCTCCAAAAAGTAACCACTTTTTCAAGGATTGATGATGCTGTCGAGTTAGCTCCCTTTGGAGAAGGCCTTATTCCACTATGATGTTTGTTGTCTCATAAAAATGAAATACCTTTCTATTTTTCCACTTCAGAAAATGTACTCCTTAATACATACTGTACATCCCAAATTTGAGGGCGGAGGGCATTTTCATGGACTTATGTATGCCTGGCGGGCCAAAAAGAAGCAACATTGGTTTACAATATATGTGTCTTATTTATCAGCAGGAATGAAGTTTGTCTCGAGTTGCACTGAAAGTCAACACATACCTCATTTTCATATTTTTCACCCAGAGACTTAGTCCACAGGGAAAAGATATTCATGAGTGAAAATGGCATCTTTCACCTTCAGTGGAGAGAGTATCTAGTTGATTTCAGGGAATAGCCCTCCACAACAGCAGAAAATACCCCAAAATGTAGAAGTAGGAAGTGGCTGCATTGATTTTGCTTGTCACAAATTTTCAATAAAAAATTACCCCTTTTTTCTGATTCATTTTGGTAAAGGCTAGGTATCTTTCCGGTTGTGACAGATGACTAAATATATATGAACTTGTGTAGGTGGTGGTCCACAGTTTGATACTTCCTGGATTCCAGTTCAGCTCCCACCAATAGGAAACCCTATCCCCTCACTTCCTGCTGAGTGTGCACTCAGTCTTCCCCGTCGACTCTGTGGTGATTTGGGACGTTTAGGGGACAATGGGAGCGCTATCAAAGAAGCAGGCTGTGTGAATAATGGATGCCGGAAATTATGTTCAGCTTTCTCAGACTCCATAATGAATGAAACCTGCCCCCCCCATCATTCAATGTGCCCCTCTGTGATCCAACACTATGAAAACAGAAGGATTCATTTAGCTAATACTTTGCGATTGAACAAAAAGGAAACTACAGTTATGCCACCCAAAGAATTAAGCTTGTGATTATACCCCATCTGTCTCGTTAATGCCCTACTGCCTGCTTGAAAGTGGGTCTTTAAAGTTTAGATTAACATTAACTCTCGGTTTCTTGAGGTGAGATCGAAGTCAAGGGAACATTTGCCTCTACCCACTGAATGGACTAACTAGTGAAGGAAACAGACACAGTTGTACCAAAGAGCTTCGAAACAGCATGAAGTACATTAGCTCACGTTACTAGTAGCAGAGTGTTGACCCTTTTTGAGAGTTAGTATTAGTATACTAGCTGAATTAGAAACATGATTTGCCATAGGACTCAGTAAATGTGCTAACCTTGCAGCCTATTATTCTGTTGTTAGTCAGAATGAAGTCATATTAAATAAAAACACCTTCCAATTGCCCATATATGCCAGTAGAATCTTGTATCTAAGCAACAACATTCCATCAAATCAGATTTCACCTGCCACCAATACTGTGGAATTGTGAAAATGATGACATTGCCCTTTTAAGTGTAAGAGCTGTTTCATAAGACTGACTGCCTGAAATATTGGCCTGCCTGGTGATTTAGTTAATAGACCAATGAGAAAGACAGTTCCAAAGCTCTCTGCATATAACAGCACATTTAGAGTCCCCCCCCCCCCAACTCAGACCACTCCCAGACAGTCTTAGCAAAGTTGAAAACAATCACAGTAAGGCACTTAATTGTTAACCAGAAATGATTTGATATTGAGATAAAAACAGCTGCATTGGACCTTTAACAAGAAATTGCAGGAAAATAACGTTCCATTACAGTTGAATAAAAAAGCCAACGTGTCTGAGTGCTGAGAGAGAGAGAGATGCTGTTAGAAGCAGTCCAGATTTTTTTAAATGAGAGGAACTGCATGTTCCCGTGAAAGAGCTGGCTGGCAGTATGACCCTTTTTTGGGATAAAAGGAAGGGCCGTAAGCGAGATCTCTCCGTGGGCCAGGGGGGTTGACTGGGAACAAATGAACATTTCAGGGATCCAGCTGTGCTCTCCACTTCCAGTCGTCACCCTCTTCCCTGAGATAACTGGAACAGGAGAGAGGAGAACAACAGACAAAACATTTAAAAACACATCCAGACAATTGGGAGCGGAGGTGCTGCTCCTTTTCGCTCCACTCTTTCAAGGCTTTAAAGTCGACTGGAGTGTGACGTCCATTCTGCTCAGTAGGAGAACAGGAGAGCAGCCCTGGTGTCAGTCGATACAGTATGTTGCAGTGAGCTCTCATACCTAGATCTATTGAAGTGTGGGGCTTTGTTCCACTCCCTCTCTCCACTCCTTATTTCACATTCTGCTCACCTATGCATTTGCCAAGTGAAGCATTGTGCCGCGATCGATTGGCCCAGGCCCGGCGAGCTGGGAAGAGTACGGGCACGGCAGGTTATCAGTGACATCACTCCTCTGAACGGCAGTGTTTGCCTTCTCTTCCCTTATCGATAGTTCTGGGGAGTGCATTAAGAACGGCACCTCGGCCTGATTTATTGAGATGCTCCAGTGCCTTCCCTATTCCCCCAAAGGGCACAGACCGAAAATCTAGTCCGACTTCCCTTCTTACTGTGTTTATTATCTCCAGGAGATGACGGCAGCAGCTTTGACAGCTCAAAGAACGTTATGACGTTGCCTTCATGTCACGGTGGCTTGGTGTTTTCTTCTTTCCCACCCCCTTCCCCTCTCGCCTTGTCTCCACAACGTCTCTCAGTCTGAGTCGCCATTCCCTTTCCCCGCAGCCCTGGGCTCTGTCGACACGGAGTCAGTCACTCCTCACATGAGGGAGAGCGGCGGGGACATGGCGGCGGCCATTACTATTCATGAGCTGGCTTGATCCACTCTGTCACCCCTGTCAGCGCGAGGTGTCTGTCTGCACTGCCGTTCCCTACTCTCTTTATCAGCCAGGGGTGTCTAATGAGAGCCACCAGGTTAATACCACCACTGAGACAGCAACAGCATTAAAGCCTCTTAATTCATTTAGACGAACGCTAATTGAATCTAATGTGAACCATGTTATGACACCAACCATTTTTTATTTTTTTGCACGGGATGTGTATATATAAAGACAGCTCTCAGGAGTTCTGTCACTTTTCTGATGCCCGAACAATCTGAATGCATTTACTTGGTACTGTTTTTTTTCTTATTTCCTTCTCCTGGAAGCTCATCTTTTTTAATGAAAGCTGTTGTCAAAGTTCAGCCTCCCTAGAAACTGCAAAAGTAGACAACCACGGCGAAATGTTAATCTCACGACTCACTGTGGCACCATCACGAGCAATAACACCTGCTGTGAGTACAGTCGAAACCTATCTGAGTCCGATGGACTGCAATCAGAGATGGCAGCCGTGACTAAGACAAGACTACTTCCTGGATGTGGAAAAAGTGTCAATTAAAAAGTCCCATGTGCCCCGCAGTTGTCTGAACCTGACTTAGTCATCCGCGCTCTCGAGTGATTAATCAGCATGCAGGGAACATTGTGGGCTTGAGTGCGGCCAGGAGTTCTCTCCCTATTGACTGCTGTGTGAGTGTTCTCCAGCCTCCCCCAGATTCCCTGTCTCCCTGCTGCATCCGTTTTGTCTGTGGACTGACTCCCACATACTGTATATATTTCCCCCATTGCACATCATCCTGTTAAATTGTCTTTGAATTTGTTTTTAGTCCTCCCATCTTTACACACAATGTAGCTTATAGTGTTTATAGTGCATATAGTGTACATGCTGTACGCGGATTGTGTATATTCTGCGTCTATATATTTAGTCTGTTTGTCTGTCTGTAACTCTGTAGCAGCGTCAAATTCCTGTACATAAAGGTGGTTCTGATTCCTTGTGCTTCTCCTCCCCCTCTTCTCTCACTGTTTGGGAGATTGGGTTAGCTCTGAATGCTCTCACCTCAGGCAGCTTTTTCATACCTTCATATGGCTCACCTCCACAGCTGCCATTGTTGATCCGTCTCATTCGCCTCACTGGAGGGCTGCGGCCTAATCACCAGCGATCATTTACGAGCCTTAGTGGCGGACATAAATATTCAAATGAGCCAACTTTTTGTCGATGCCTTGAGAAGTAACGGGCTCATCTTTCACCGGTCTCTTCTGCTACGAGATAGTGGGAGTTTAATATTTAGTCATGGACAGCTTCCCCAAAAGTGCATGCTTTGCTGGTGTACATTTCAACCAGTCAAACACCCCCCCCCCTCTTGCCCGGGGCGTCTCACGCTCATCCATTCAGCCGCTTGTCAGTTCAATAGTTATTTTATGGTGGCACGGTATTAATTGAACTGCTTCCAACACACAACCATTCCAGGCCCGGTACAACCATTATGGAGTGAGCTGTGCGGGAAATATAACCAAACGGGCCCACAAATCAGCCTAACCTAAGAGGGGAACCTCTTCATAATGTAGCTAAATGTAATCGTTCATTTACATTGTGCTCCATCCCCAGCCAACCGAGGAAAATGTCTGGCAGTGCAGAGTTGAGCGCTGTGGAGACAATCAGCAGATGACTGTCTTACCACCATCCCTTTCTATTTGGTTCTGTTTTGTGTGAGGCGGGTTTTTGAACCCTTGTTGTAGTGCGTTGGTGAAGGAGATGGCCTCTCAACAGTCGTCATTTCAACAGACATCATGCAGGAAACGGGGCTTAATAAACGGCTCGTATTTTAGAACAGTGAGAGGCAGGGTGTGTGTGTGTGTGTGAGGGGTGTTGTTCCTCATAGTACCCCAGCAAGAGATGAGCCCACACTGTTTAAAAGGCAAGGAAGTGTTGTCCACTCTGTTATTTAGTCTTCATGAAGTATTTAGCATTTAAGTGCATTTGTGTCTTGCTGACAGAAAAGCAATGTGTGACAGAAGTAACAGCCTTTTGTTTGATTGTCCCTTTAATTCATCTTTTATCTCTGAAAGGCTTGATAATACAACTCTGACTCACAGCGTCGAGAAGACTAAAACAAACAAGGTGCTCTAAAGCTGCCAGAGAAGTCCAATTTAGAGCCATCTTAATGCAATCTATAATAAGCAGAGGGGCGCAAAGATAGAATGCCACAGTATCTCTGGATAACACTTCAGGCTGGAAGCAAGCAGTCGGGACCCAGCCAAAGCTCTGTGGTCAGGTCCCGTTTTTTCCCCCCCGGAGACCAAACCAAGAGAGAAGGAAGAAAATATCCAGACGCTATTGCCCAATTCATAGGGGATTTCTTGGCCTTTGTACTGGTACGGGTTGTCTTCACTCGGAGGAAACCCTGACTGTGGACATTTCTGCTATCCTTTTTGGCCCTTGCGCCCTCACAAGGTAATCTTCTGTCTGCAGCGCTGGCTGTTTTTAAAAATATTTTTTATATTTCCTGCCACACGTCTGAACAGCCAAACTTTAATTTCACGGGCACCTGTTCCTCCACGTTCAGCGGGAGAGAGGAGTGGAATCCCATTCTTCTAAAAACCACTGGGACCGAGCCAGGAAGCTCTGTCGTGGAGAAAAACAACAAGGCGTTCTCTATTCTGATGGGCTCACCGTTGATTACATGTGCAGTCGTGTTCACACTGACAGATTGGCAAACGGAGGAGGCGGACGCGGCTGTCATCTGAAGGGGCCGCTCGGTTTCTGTAAGTTTAATGTGCAGACATGATCCAAATGATAAAAGCAAGCAGAAGTCTCCCTCCCAACTGTCCTGGCCTTGTACTCACAAAGGCCACTGGAAAGTTGATGGGGTTGGTTGTAGGGTATCAGTGTCATGGCTGGAATGTATTTGAGTGTCTCTGTATGTATTTGAGCGAGAGAGAGAGTGTGTGTGTGTGTGTGTGTGTGTGTGTGTGTGTGTGTGTGTGTGTGTGTGTACACACTGCCTTCAGAGAGTATTCACACCCCTTGACTTGTTTCACATTTTGTTGTGTTATATTCTGAATTTAAAATGGATTCAATTTGCGTTTTTTGTCACTGGCCCACACACAATACCCCATAATTCATTTCACATTTTTACAAATGAATAAAAAATGAGAAGCTGAAACGTCATGAGTTGATAAGTATTCAACTCCTTTGTTATGACAAGCCTAAATACGTTCAGGAGTAAACATGAGTTTAACAAGTCACACAATAACTTCCATGGACTCACTCTGTGCGATAATAGTGTTGAACATGATTTTTGAATGACTCCCTCTTCTCTGTAACCCAACACATACAAGTATCTGTAAGGTCCCTCTGTCAAGCAGTGAATTTCAAACACAGATTCAACCACAAAGACCAGAGAGGTTTTCCAAAGCCTCACAAAGAAAGGCACCTATTGGGAGATGGGTAAAAATACAAGCAGACATTGAATATCCCTTTGAGCATGGTGAAGTTATTAATTACACTTTGGATGGTGTATCAATACACCCAGACACTACAAAGATACAGGTGTCCTTCCTAACTCCATTGCCAGAGAGGAAGGAAACCGCTCAGGGAGTTTAATGTCTGTGATAGGATAAAACTGAGGATGGATCAACGACATTGTAGTTACTCCACAATACTAACCTAATTGACAGCGGTGGAAAAAAGGAAGCCTGTACAGAATAAAAAATATTCCAAAATATGGATCCTGTTTACAACAAGGCGCTAAAGTAACACTGAAGAAAATGTGACAAAGCAATTCACTTTTTACTTTGAATACAACATGTTGTGTTTGGGGCAAATACAATACAACACATTACTGAGAACCACTCTCCATATTTTCAAGCATAGTGATGGCTGTATCATGTTATGGGTATGCTTATAATCATTAAGGACAGGGGTGTTTTTCAGGATAAAATATAAATGGAATGGAGCTAAGCACAGGCAAAATCCTAAAGGAAAACCAGGTTCTGTCTGCTTACCACCAGACACTGGGAGATTCATTCACCTTTCAGCAGGACAAACCCAATGCCATCTGCACTGGAGTTACTTACCAAGAAGACAGTGAGTGGGCGAGTTGCAGTTTTGACTTAAATCTACTTGAAAATCTATGTCAAGACCTGAAAATGGTTGTCTAGCAATGATCAACAACCAATTTGACAGAGCTTGAGGAATCCTGAAAAAAATAATGGGCAAATGTTGCACTATCCAGGTGTGGAAAGCTCTTAGACTTACCCATAAAGACTCACAACTGTAATCGCTGCCAAAGGTGCTTCTACAAAGTTTTGACCCAGGGGTGTGAATACAAGCATTTTGCTACACCCGCAATAACATCTGCTACAGATGTGTATGTGACCAATAAAATTTGATTTGGCCTATGTAATTGGTATTTATATTTTTCATTTTCAATACATTTGCAAGCATTTCTTAACATGTTTTTAATTTGTCATTATGGGCTTTTGTGTGTAGATGGATGAGGGGAAAAAAACATTTTGAATCCATTTTTAATTCAGGCTGTACATTTTCTAGGGGGAATAAGTCCAGGGGAATGTATACTTTCTGAAGGCACTGTATGTGTGTTTTGAGTGTCTCTCTGTGTTTAAAGGCAGACAGAAGATGGTGTTTGGACCGAGCGAGAAACAATCAGCTGATGTCCTGAAAGAGCTGCAAAATATGAACCCCCTATAAATCAGCCGGGCTAGACAATCTGGACACTCTCTTTCTAAAATTATCAGCCGAAATTGTTGCAACCTCTATTACTGTTCAACCTCTCTTTCGTATCGTCTGAGATCCCCAATGATTGGAAAGCTGCTGCAGTCATCCCCCTCTTCAAAGGGAGAGACACTCTAGACCCAAACTGCTACAGGCCTATATCTATCCTACCCTGCCTTTCTAAGGTCTTCGAAAGCCAAGTTAACAAACAGATCACCGACCATTTCATTTCGAATCCCACCGTACCTTCTCCGCTATGCAATCTGGTTTCAGAGCTGGCCATGGGTGCACATTAGCCACGCTCAAGGTCCTAAACAATATCATAACCGACATTGATAAGAGACAATACTGTGCAGCCGTATTCATTGACCTGGCCAAGGCTTTTGACTCTGTCAATCACCACATTCTTATCGGTAGACTCAACAGCATTGGTTTCTCAAATGACTGCCTCGACCTGGCTCACCAATTACTTCTCAGACAGGCAGTCTCTATAGGGGTCCCACAGGGTTCAAGCCTCGGGTCAACTCTTTTCTCTGTATACATCAATGATGTTGCTTTTGCTGCTGGTGATTCTCTGAACCACCTCTACGCAGATGACACCATTCGGTATACTTCTGGCCCTTCTTTGGACACAGTGTTAAAACTAACCTCCAGAAAAGCTTCAATGCCATGCAACTCTCCTTCCGTGGCCTCCAACTGCTCTTAAATGCAAGTAAAACTAAATGCATGCTCTTCAACTGATCACTGCCCACACCTGCCCGCCTGTCCAGCATCAAAACTCTGGTTCTGACTTAGAATATGTGAACAACTACAAATACCTATGTGTCTGGTTAGACTGTAAACTCTACTTCCAGACTCACATTAAGCATCTCCAATCCAAAATTAAATCTATAATCGGCTTCCTATTTCACAACAAATCATCCTGCCAAACATACCCTCTTAAAACTGACTATCCTACTGATCCTTGACTTTGGCGATGTCATTTACAAAATAGCCTCCGACACTACTCAGCAAATTGGATGCAGTCTATCACAGTGCCATCCGTTTTGTCACCAAAGACCCATATACTACCCACCACTGCGACCTGTATGCTCTCATTGACTGGCCCTCGCTTTATATTCGTTGCCAAACCCACTGGCTCCAGGTCATCTATAAGTCTTTGCTAGGTAAAGCCCTGCCTTATCTCAGCTCACTGGTCACCATAGCAGCACCCACCCATGCGCTCCAGCAGGTATATTTCACTGGTCACCCCAAAGCCAATTCCTCCTTCAGTCGCCTTTCCTTCCAGTTCTCTGCTGCCAATGACTGGAACAAACTGCAAAAATCACTGAAGCTGGAGACTTGTATCTCCCTCACTAGATTTAAGCACCAGCTGTCAGAGCAGCTCACAGATCACTGCACCTGTACATAGCCCATCTGTAAATAGCCCATCCAACTACCTCATCCCCATACTGCTATTTATTTTATTTATTTTGCTCATTTGCACCCCAGTATCTCTACTTGCACACTCATCTTCTGCACATCTATCACTCCAGTGTTTAATTGCTTTATTGTAATTATTTTGCCACTATGGCCTATTTATAATTGCCTTACCCCCCTTATCCTACCTCATTTGCACACACTGTATATAGACATTTCCATTGTATTATTGACTGTATGTTTGTTTATGTTTGTCGCGATGCTTTGCTTTATCTTGACCGGGTCGCAGTTGTAAATGAGAACTTGTTCTCAACTAGCCTACCTGGTTAAATAAAGGTGAAATACATTATTTTTAAAGCCACGACGTAAACAACCACGACAGTAGAACCCTATAGCCCAGCCATTTCATACTGAAGAAGGATAACAACACACACACAAGCAGACAGACTGCGTAAACATTGAGCCGCCTATGTAACGAGCCACGGGACAGCTTGATGAAATGATAGTGAATTTGGCCTAACAAGCATATTCAAATGAGATTACATGAAAGGCCCAGTCGAATGACAGACAATGGACATAAATCGGGTTTCATTTGTTTACGCGACTGCATATTGGGAAGACACCCACTCTTGGCTCCAGAGTTAATGACTGCACTGGGATCAGATTACGGGGTTGTCAGCTGTTTAGTGTGCTCTGGTAGAAGAGATTAGCAAGCAGCTGCTTGGAGGTGGAAGTTTGGAAACATCTCTATCGTTGGCCATGGTATCCAAGCTCTCATCTATTTCCATATCAGAAATCTGGAAAATAGTAGGCGGTATGCACATGAAGTAACGTCATGTTCTGTTCGAGCAGCATTAAAACCCAATCTTTTTCCTCCGGCTTGTGGTTTTTCTCTCTCTAATGCCCCGCTCCCTGTCTCTTCTCCATCCCTCCCTCTCTTCTCCATCTTAACTCTTTTTCTCAGTGGCTTATGCTCTGTGAGTCACTGCAGATGTTTCCGTAATGATGCAGAAGGCTCACACAATCAAACTGAATGGAAGCGGAGCCAGCAGAAATTAGTAAAAAAATTACTTTCTCATTATTTCTCCTGTAAGTAGTCTGAGATTCCGTGCGATTAGCGGAACGAGCCGTGGAAATTTTTCACCACTCAGTCGGAGACCTACTAAACACACGGACACTCCAGAAGACTGCCGACACTGTTTGTTATTTTACATCTGCTCGTTTTGTTTCCTTGTAATTTTCAATACTTTTTTTCTTGTGTGTGATCTTATTTTTTTAGAGCTTCTCATTTGTCACTTCTTCGTATGTTCTCTCCCCTGCCGCTAATTGCTGAACAAGCGCAATGTCACCGAGATTACACACAGCTGTGTCTCACCCCCTTTTTACCCTCTCTCATTCCCACTCATGACTTGCATTTCCTTGCTACTAAACATTCATTCCCGCTTTATTGGTTGTTCCGGGAGCTAATTATTGCATGAGGTATGGTGAACTAGGTGTGCCATATTTACTTTCGCCTGAATAGAGCGCAATCAGGCTTTGCAGGCTTTGTGCTGTGTAGCCGGAGGGCAAGTTGATAGGAATTAGAAAAAAAATGTTATGTTTAATTTGCCTACCCGATTTTTAATGACATTCTTTATAAATAGGTGAGATGCACTGAACAGCTCAGGCTGTAAAGTTGCTTTTAAAATGCTGTCATTCAAAGGAGATATAGGACATTTAATGGGTAGTATGAATGTGCACAAAATGACTTTCACCTTTAGGCCCAGACTTTTCAAGCAGTGTTTTCTGGAACACTGTGGAGCAATGCCTCCATTTGTAAACATTATTCTGAAAGAATGAACGTGACCCTAGAGCGTTGTTTAGAAACAGCACTTCATCGTCAATCCGCTTGCTGGAACTATTGTCACACTATTTGTGCTTCTGTCAGGCAAGTACAATGGTAACACTGAACTCTAGTGTTACCATTGTACTTGCCAGTGAAACCTTTAAGAAGAGGAATTGCTACCTAATATACCAATAGTTGTTGTAGTTTTAGTGACCATGTGCCGTTTTTGTTTAAATGTGGTTCGGGGCCCATGAGATGCTGGTAAATCCAACTGTACTGTAAGAGCATAGAACTGAGAGGGAACATACAGAAAAAGTGTGTACTCAAGCATTTTATTTGCCTATTAAGGAGACACATCCCAGGCTCGAAGGCATTGACCTGTTCTACCAGGTGTGTGCGTGGGTTGTGTGAGACGTCGGTTGAGCGCAACACAGCCAGGATGAAATAGCTGATTGTTGGTCAGCACTAGGAGAGATGCTGCCAGGGCTAGACGAACGAGGTCTTCAAAGGGTGCATTTGGCATCGCTGAGCAATGGATCCCTCACGATGGTCCGGAACGGCGGTCCGCTCAGAGGGATGGTAGTATCGCTTTACACTAGGCCTGGGAAAGGGAAATTGCAACGTCCACACAAAGATGTGCAACAGGACTCCCGGAAAGCGGAAGCCTGTGTACCCACAGTCAAATCGCCTTGTTCTCCACTATTATAAGGATGTTCGCATTTCTCATTTGTTCAGAGCACATGATGTAAAGGCGCAAGGTGTGCACGGAATCTGGGACACGGAAATACACACAGGGAGGCAAGGCAGTGACAATGTAATATGAGTATCTGTGCAGACATGTGTATGAATTACAGAAGATAAAGTGTTGCGCCTGCACTATTTGCGATGCAGCACTTTTCTCAGCCTGGAGAAGCTGCTGCTTGTTTAATTCAGATGGCTTACTTGGTTTTTAAACCCTTGTTTTCCTTTCATCGTGCAAAATACCGTTTCCTCCAAAAGTGTTTTTACTTTTGAAGACGTTACATGAATATACCCCCACACATTTTTCACTGCATGGATTTGTTGAAACTAATATCACTGGCATACCAACATAACTGGAAAATGACTTTGGCTACCAAAAGGACTGCGTTTCAGTTAATGGGAGACCCGAAATGAGGTCTGAATACCAAGGTTACCATCTAAAGATGTCAAGACTGCTGTTTTTAGCTCCATATCGTCATGATAAGGTACACTAAATTAGACGTGGCCTCCTGCCAGAAGCCTGCATGCTATTCACATGACTGTAACTAGAAGACGGTCAAAAGTCATTGTAGCAGCCAACGCTGTGTTTTGGCCTGTAAATGGTGTCAGCTATTTCCATGTCTTTCTTTCCCCCTGTGTGGTATTTCTTTCCACTGGGGCTGTTGCCTCATAAAGTGTAGCGCTAGGAAGGAATCTCGCCTATCTGTCTAAAATTATCCTGCTACGTTCAGCGAGATCTTGTACGCCTCATCCCCCAAAAATATCCCCATCTCTGGCTTACTGGCCCTGGACGTAGGTTGAGAGGGAGAGGCTGGCGCCAGCTTTGGGCAGGCGCGTGGCGCTACGTTGGCCAGTGCCAGGGTCTCGTGGTGTGGGCCCGGTGCCAACCCACCATCCAGCATGCAAATGGCAAGCTCTCTGCAGCTTGTTTTAATAAGGCAAGGGGGTTGAGACGAGGGGATCAAAGAATTGCCCTCGTTTGGACACTTGCTTATGTAAGCACCAGGTGCGAAATGTCGACCGTTGCAGTACCATTGTCGTGTGTGGGGCTCTCTAACCCTAGCCCCACTATCCCCTCCTCCACGTTGCACGGCCGGGGTATGTGTGTCAGTAGTGTTTCAGATGTCTGTGCTGTAATGGAGCACCCCTGTCTTACCTACAATAACTGCTGCGCCTGACGTCACACAGTGGCGAAGGAACGCACAGTCGGAAAGGGAGGTGGAATGATTATGCTTCCCAAGAATAGTGCCGATCTCATGGACCAGCTTCTTGTGAATGCTCCCTGCCATTTTTTATTAATTGACTGCTGCGGCTGCCAGTTTTCATGAGATAATGTCCTGTCCTGCATGCAAACACACACACACACACACACACACACACACACACACACACACACACACACACACACACACACACACACACACACACACACACACACACACACACACTCCCCCGAGCCAGCTGAATATCAGTACATTATTAAAGGTAAACACACATTTCGCCAGGATTGTCTCATCCTCACGTTATTTTCCCCCCACACATGCATATAGACCGTCGCGTTGTTGGTTTAAATATAATCTATTTATAGCGGAAGTGTGCACACATCGATACGTGCCCCTGTAAATGCTTATTAAAATCGACATGCATTTCATCTCTCTGCATGGAGATTGGGTTCCCTTGGCGGGAAAGTGTGTTCACCGAGAGAAAAGCCAGAGCGGTGTATCTCGGCATGATAGGAAGGAAGCAGCAAGGAACCCGGCAACAAACTGGGAAGAACACCACATTAGGCCTTTTGTTCCACAGCTGCTGGCTTCAAATGGTGGCCAAAAAATGACCGGACATTTTCATTTGAGGAACCATTTTCATTCTGCTCGCCATTGAAGAACAACCAGATGATTAAAGACTATCTTTGATTCCAGAGCCGGTTGGCCCGGCGTTTGATGCATTCACTCGCTTGGGCTAATTCATTTATTATAGATCTGTTATTTTATCATTCATATCGCAATAGAGAACTTGAAATGGGAATTATGAGACTATTTTTGCAACAGCTTTGAATGGGCAGATAAGGTTGGTTGTCCAGAATTAGTTTTTACGCAGAGGTCATCTTTGCCATTTAATAGGCAGATGTAAAATCTTTGAGAAGGAGCCCCCCCATAAGCTGTCCTTTATGCATTGCTGTTTTTGGCTGAATGGAGAGTAAGACACGGGCGAGAGGCTAGCCAATTGCTTAGGAACAATAAGCTGGCTAATAAGATATGCACATATAGATTGAGAGACACGATGTTGGCAACTGCATCAGCAATTTCCTTTGCTCCAGGTGAGATGGGGAAGAGGTGTTGATGTTGGGCGCACAAATGCCATTAGACGATACAGCGCTGTTTAAAGCTTTGATTCAACACAATGCTTTGGAAATGTGCAGGCAGTGCATATCATCTTGGAGTGCTCGGTCAGCATCGTGACACTATCTCCAGGCCAAATAATCTGCATCTCTTGGATTACTCTTCGCTATCTAAATGGCAGATTATGCCAGCCATGTAGGTCACTCAAATGAGGGTGACATTTTTTTGCCAGGATTACAACCCCGTCACTTTGTGCTTGTGATGCGAGTGTATGTAAATGAGGTAAAGCGGCTCCCATCTCTCCTCTCCTTTGTTTAGGATTAGAAATCCCCCCCCCCCCCCCCCCCCCCCCGAGCCCTGCTTGCTTTAGATCAAGTCAGCTCATCTCGAGATCTCCGCAACCGATAAACATTGCAGTTCTCCTGGCCTCAGCGCTTTTTTTTGCAATGTACCAACATCCAGTGTTATAGGTCTCTGCTTCACCGCAAAGGAGGTGAGGAGGGGTGGCAACATCTGCGAGTTGTGAGAAGTGTGCAAGAGAGGGAAGCGCTCCAGAGGTCATCTACCTCATTTTCGAAAACCTGTTCTGTGAGTAAAGCCCTGTCTCTCTCTCCCGATCCCCTTCTGTACGGAGAGATACAAAAAAAATACAACAAAAAGAAGGCAATGGCAGCCATTGTGGGGGAAAGGAGGGACAAGATGAGTCGTGTCGGTCAGTGGGGTTGTGGAGTGTGGCGGGGGAGAAGGAGAGGGGCCTGCATGCCTGTCAAATCGAGGATGGCGTTGTATCGGTCTGTCTCAGAGAAAGGAAGCCCAAGCTCTCTCCTTGGACTCCAGTTTAGAAAACATTCAGCATCTTTCACCGCATATTACTGTGATTTCTGCGGAGAAATATGAACTAATGATCCGGAGAGATCCTAATGATTACGCATACCTAGGCAATTAAATGTTCATTTGTTTTAAAACCGCAATGGCTTTTTTGACGTGCGAGTGGAAATATTGTAGTAAAAAAACCCTCCTCTCTTTTCCAAGTAAATCCATTCACAATGCGTGAGCACAGGCTTTTGCTGCCAGATACTATTTGGAGACCCCTGGTAGGATGGCAGTTTGCCTAAGATTATTCAAAATAACCCTGATGTGAAAGAGAACTAAAATAGGGTGTAAAGGTGCTAAAACAGAAATGAGCACCGCGGGCATGGAGCTGTGGACACAGAGAAAGCACATTTGAATAACTGTGATAGCCTAAACTGGGCTTGAGTGATATCTCCCACTGTTTTGTTTGTCACACTTTCTGAGCACTGTCATGCACGGTCACCTGTTATAGCGCCCATGCAAAGACTGTTATTTCCCGGCCTTTTGGGGGATATTATTGTCCCGCTTCTCTCTAACGGCGAGCTGGAGTGGCAAGGACCAGAGGAATACCGGGACGTCGGGGTTGGGCGACACGCGTCCTCATTCAGCTCCACACCAATCTGTTGGGGTTGAGTCATAACGCCCCCCCCCCCCCGCCGCTAACTTCCTCTGTATCAGCAAGGGCTGACCGCTCACCGTGAGGCCCACGCTCACCGATGGCTAATCTAGCCGAACGGCGCCTGAAAATGAAGCGAAGACCTGCGAGCACAGAAGGCATTAGCATTTGAGCGTGGCACGATGTGAGGAAAAGCTTTTTACCAGCTCACTGCACCCATATGGCATTCGTGCATAAAAATGCCACTGTTGACATTTTGGAGGCTTGGCCTCCCTCTTAAGTGCAGGGCATCAATATTAGCGGCAGAATCATTAGCGAGGGGTACTTGATCTCTTATTGATGGTGAAACATAGTGAAGGAGAAGAGAGAAAAAAAGCCAGCAGTCCCAGAGGGGCTTGGTATAACAGGGCTGTGCCTGGGTTGATTTGTCTGGCTGGTGAGATGAACACAGTGCTCATCGTGGCCTTGTGAGCCACCAGAGATGAACCCACGGAGCAATGATCTCCATGCTGCACGTGATGCCTTTCCAAGTCTCCCAGACTTCAAATGTCAAACACATCTTCCCATAAATGGCTTGTCGTTTTTGTCTGTATCACCCTGACTAGACGTAAGGTGTTGTCATCCTGAGGTTTAATGCTGACGTTTTGCAGGATAACTCTGGTGCCATGAACATGCTGCATTGTATTGTGGTTATATGAGGGGAATGTAGGCCTTCTCGCAGTTCTAAGTCTTAGTTGGAAAACAGATGCAGTGATGCGGATCGTTCGAGAGGACATTTCAAAGGTTAATAATGCATTTGTTTTGGATTCCCTACCTCTGCTGTATGTTTGCAGGCATGCCTGTAAGTCCCTTGGGATAGAAGTGTCTGCTAAATGGCATATATAATGATTATTATAATATTATTATTATATCACTGTAGTAATGTGAGGCAGCAACAACTACGGCCATCGGGCACCGAGGTACGTCAAGGCATGCTGTTACTGCCAACCCTCCAACCCCGACAGCACAGTCAGAGAAACATACCCGAGGTAGAAACAACACAAGAAAGGCATATTAGTTCTGCTGTCAGGCAGTATTTCTATCACCAACCATCTCAATTTGTAGCCGTCTAAAATATTGACATGGGGATGTCATAGTTGATTCGGCCTGTCATCGGCCGTGATTGTTGGGGGAAATATTTGCTGCAATGTCCTGTTTCCTTCCGTCCCATCCCGACGCTGGTGGAAGACCCTACTTCCACCTAGCTGTGTTCGAACACTTGCTATCACTTTAGCCTCCCTCCCATCTCGCCAGCCCCCCTTCTCAAAATAATCTTCTAATAAGAAATTACACAGCCAAAGATGAATTGTATCCATTGTGCATGTGAACTGATATTCCCTCCTCACATCCATCTCTGTCTGTCTCTGTCTCTGTCTCTGTCTGTCTCTGTCTCTGTCTGTCTGTCTGTCTGTCTGTCTGTCTGTCTGTCTGTCTGTCTGTCTGTCTGTCTGTCTGTCTGTCTGTCTGTCTGTCTGTCTGTCTGTCTGTCTGTCCTCTCTCTCTCTCTCTTTTGAGTCAGTCAGCTTATTGAAAGTCGTTTGCTCTCCACATACTCCACTAATGTAAAATACAGCTTTAGGGACAATAGGTCTTTCTGTAGTGATAAAATAACTAATTCGTGAAGTGAAGTGAACAAAATTTGAATGGGCATCATTTACTGATTGAGAGCGTCTCTGCACTCTCCCTTTTTCTCTCTCTCCCTCTGTTTTTTTTAAGTCTCTCACTGAATCTGTATTGAGTTGTTGATTTAGTTTTGCGTTCGTGTATCACTCTTCCTTCAGCCCGTGCAGCTTTTTTGTTCCATGGCGCTTGCCGGTGTGTCGTTGACGCATTCAGCTGATAACAAGAAAAAATGAAAAGTTTACAATGCGGTCGGTGGGACTGGTTGTTTGCTCTAGAGATTGCAGAGTTATTACAGCGCTGCTGCCTGGTGCTCCTTGATGATGTATTGTGCTGGGCTTTTGAGGGGAAGGCACGGTTAGCAAGAGGAATAAGGCCACCAGCAAAGAGCTAAAGGCAAAACTAGCTGGTGCTACTAACTTCATCACGCCCGCTCTACAATAACAGCGACTAGGACTGTGTGTCTCTCGGTACCTTTCTCCTTCTCCATCACTACTCCATCACCCGCCCCATGTGGAAACACTCTACCCGACTAACAGGTTGTCATGACATTGCCTGTATTGTCGTCAGTGTCAAGGTATCTCCAAATCTGTCTGAAGTGGAGATTGCGGGGGAGGCGGCCTTGTGTTGTCAGGACAACAGTATGTCTGAGTGTATTAGAGCAACAGAAAAATGTGGTGCCGGGCTGGGATAACAACGAGTGGGATATTACTGTAGCAGCCCAGAGGTCTAAATACAGCCATTGCTCTCTTTCTTTCTCTGTTTCTCCAGCTCTCTCTTTCAATCTCTCTTTCTTTCTCTGTTTCTCCAGCTCTCTCTTTCAATCTCTCTTTCTTTCTCTGTTTCTCCAGCTCTCTCTTTCCATCTCTCTTTCTTTCTCTGTTTCTCCAGCTCTCTCTTTCCATCTCTTTTTCTTTCTCTGTTTCTCCAGCTCTCTCTCTTTCCATCTCTCTTTCTTACTCTGTTTCTCCAGCTCTCTCTTTCCATCTCTCTTTCTTTCTCTGTTTCTCCAGCTCTCTCTTTCCATCTCTCTTTCTTTCTCTGTTTCTCCAGCTCTCTCTTTCCATCTCTCTTTCTTTCTCTGTTTCTCCAGCTCTCTCTTTCCATCTCTCTTTCTTTCTCTGTTTCTCCAGCTCTCTCTTTCCATCTCTCTTTCTTTCTCTGTTTCTCCAGCTCTCTCTTTCCATCTCTCTTTCTTTCTCTGTTTCTCCAGCTCTCTCTCTCTCTCTCTCTCTCTCTCTCTCTCTCTCTCTCTCTCTTTCTTTCTCTGTTTCTCCAGCTCTCTCTCTCTCTCTCTCTCTCTCTCTCTCTCTCTCTTTCTTTCTCTGTTTCTCCAGCTCTCTCTCTCTCTCTCTCTCTCTCTCTCTCTCTCTCTCTCTCTCGCGCTCTCTCCCTTCTCAGGCAAAATGGGATGAAGGAAAACATATTCTTGTTGAAAGCTCGTAAAATGCCCCTTTCTTTTTTTTGGTAAATGTGAATTTTATATTGTGTAGGAATTGGGGATCACCTCTGTATCCCAGACATAAAATCCCAGCCCTCGGGGTATTGGAACTAATTATTATTTTTCCTTTCACTGCCATTTTAACTATATGCGTGATTAGGTATTCACCAGAACACCCGCCCTTTGCCACTTATTTGCTGTAGTTAGCATTCATATTTTGTTTCATCTTGTTGTTTGGAAAATAGGAACAAACATGCGAGTCCCTATGTATTTCAGAAGCGTTTTCTTTACTAAATGTCTCTTCACTTGTATTGAAAAGTCCATCTTGATGGAATCTAAACAGGATCTCACTGTAGTACTTTATGCAATACATATGAGTTTTGTTGCTTTGCTTTCAAGCATTTATACATTTCAAATTGTACATTTGAATGTAATACTACTACTACTGCTGCTACTGCCAGTGGTGTAAAGTACTTAAGTAAAAAATACTTTACTAAATACTTTAGTACTTGACTTTCATTTATAGTTTTAGCAACTTTTACTTCACTACATTCCTAAAGAAAATAATATACTTTTTACTCCATACATTATCCTAACACTCAAAAGTACCCATAACATTTTGAATGCTTACCAGGACAGGAAAATGGTCCAATTCCCGCACTTATCAAGAGAACATCCCTGGTCATCCCTACTGCCTCTGATTTGGCGGACTCACTAAACACAAATGCGTAGTTTGTTAATTATGTCTGAGTGTTGGAGTGTGCCCTGGCTATCCGTAAAAATGTTTTTATAAATAAATTGTGCCCTTTGGTTTGCTTAATATAAGCAATTTTATATGATTTAGACTTTTACTTTTGAAACTAAAGTATATTTCAAACCAAATACTTTCACTTTTACTTACTTCATTTTCTATTAAGGTACTGCGTCTTTTATTTTACTCAAGTATGACAATTCGGTACTTTTTCCACCACTGGATACTACTGCTGCTACTACTACTTCTACTGCTTCTACTGTTTCTGAAATGTGTGGAACCACATGTACAGTAACATTCTCTGTCACAATGTCTTACATGACATATATGGTGGAACAAAGCCCTTGTTAGAGACCTTATCTTGGATAAGGACACTCACGTGCGTAACGACAATGGGAAACAGCAGTGTGACCCCTATGTGTGAATGCCAGCTATTAACCCCCTCATCAGGACCTCAACTGATATGGCTGTCATTTAATGACCCCATCTCCCCACTCCCCCTGTTACTGCCTCATATCTCCGACGCACTCCCGGTCGCCCATCACGCCGATAACGGCCACGCCACTGGTCTCTCCCCCTTCGCCTCCCTCATTCGCAGCTGATTGACAACTCTCTGCAGACAAGGTTTATGGGGGTCAGGAGTCAGGACCCCGCTCCCTGTCACCTCTAAATGTAGTGGCACGCGATTAGCTGGTGGTCCCCAATCTTGGCTGTCAGAGGAGGCGCCGCGTTTAACCCCTGCGTGACTGCCGAAGGACTCCCCCCGCCGTCTCAAAGCATCTAAAGCTGTGATGTTTTGGCTGGTGGTTCCAGTCCTCGAGGTATTCTTAATTTCCTGGTTTTCAGCTGATATCAGCAACTCATTCCGACCTTTAAAAAAAAAAAAAAACAGTGTTCTGCGTTTTCTGTTCAGTCAAGTGTTGTGAAGAAGCAAAGAAGGATTAGTCCATTAGGACTAAAGTCATGCTCTGTTGATGTCAAGGCCAACCCTTGGTGTACTGGATCCAGTGAACCCCAGTAAAACAAAACAGTCCGAACGCCTGACCTTCATAATGGTTTACGTCTTCAACCCTCCCCGCTGGGAGCTAAACTTCCATTGTGGTCTCTAGACCCCCAGCGGGCATCATGATTCCATGCTACGTGCGTCTCCTCACACACAAACACTGCAGGTGCGCTGGCTCGATTTGCATAAGTCTGTGTTGCCACGTAGGCATCTGACCTCCTGCGGAGCAGAGGGTTAAAAAGGATACCAGAAGCCATGAAGCGCAGAGAATGTCTATGAGGGGTACAGCTTCCCCTTTGGCCAGCGTATAAATATATATATTTTTTCGATATGACAGATTTAGGCTTTGCTCAGGATTACGGGGTAAATCTTATAATTAGGATAAAAGGCCAGCGAGGGAGAGGGGAGTTTGAATGGACAGGGTCGACCTGACCCCTGATAACTCTCCCCCCCACCCTCTGCATGTCTATAGCTTAGCTTATCTGCGTCGGCTAGGGTAATGTTTATGTATAACTCGATCGGTTCAGAGATGTGCACCACATAAGCCGTTGTGTGACAGTTACGTTTTGAAAAGGGCTTTTGATAACCGTACGGAAGGGAGGACCTTTAGAAGGGATGCTGAGCTGCTTTTTATGCAAGCAAGCTTTCACCACATCTTTACCAGGAACCAGTGACGACATGAAGATACATGTTTTGGATTGTATGCATGCGAACACTCAGCCTCCAAGTGAACCCCCCCCTCACCTGATCAATCATACCCAAGAACACTGCAACAGTAAGTGCCCAATGTTAGGGCTACGTGCGAAGTGAACCTCTTGTTTGGTCAGCCCTTGTAACCTATTGAATACGTCAGCCTCTGCGAACAGGCTTTGACAGCTCCTCAGCGTGAAACCCTGTTTGCGGTTTGTTTGCTGCCACCTCGCCGCCGTACCTCCAACCCTCCAACCTTGTGGTGTTATTTACTCTGCCCGACAAATCTCCCGGCATTATGCATTCCGCCTCCAAACATTTCACTTCAGCTTTTATTTATTTGACGTATTACTTCAAGTAGTGTAATCTCTATGCGGGAGTCCTCCACACAGAGTTCTGTTCGTTTTCTTCGTCTTCTCTCTCTCTCTCTCTCTCTCAGTATTTTCACTGTATTAGTCATGTCATTGTAGTCGTTACATAAGGGACACGATGGCGGAATCTCAAACACCAGCTGCCACCAGCAGCAGAATGACAATGAGAGCCAACCCCACAACAGGTCTGTCCAACTCATCTACCTGTTTATGGAAATCTATTTGGATCACATTGATATTAATTAGCTTGGTGATAGTCGTTGGTATCGATTCCAGTCCCGCTTCGCGCCCGCCGTTCCAGGGTCCGGTAATTAGAAATGATTTGGGAGACAGCGCTTTGTGTCCACGGGCTTGGTTCTTCGAGATGTGTGTGTGTTGTGTGTAAATGCAGCCTATAGACTTGTATACAGCGTCATGCCTCAGGCCGCCCACTCTATCTTAGCCCCTGCGCTGCCTTGGGGTTGCCAAAGTGGCATTACCCTCTTATTTCTCTCGGGTCAAAGCAGGAGGAGGGTTTTCAAGGCTTACCTGCGGAATCCCCCCAGTGACAGCTAATATGGCAGCACCTGACTTTCATCACTTAATGCACACAGTGAGAACTCAATCTCCCTAAAAGACTAGCTGCATGTAGGTGAAGTGGTGGACGGTAAAGGGGTCTCTGGCACTATGAAGAGGTCTTCATTGTGTTGAAGGCTTATGGCAGGCCAATGGGTGTAGGGATGGGTGGTAATGTATACAAGAGTATCTGGTTATTTTTCTTTATTTGCTCGCAACAGACAGGGCCTAGAGGAATCAGAATGTGTGCACGTAACATTATAAATATTGACCTCTATGTCATTTCTGGCATCTACCAGTAAGACATGCTTACATTTGTAACTTGCACAACATGCCATGAGATGTTCCCTGTTTGAAATTGGACTCAGTTAGTTCGATACATATTTATAAGTTGCAGGTTTTGGGTATATCAAAGTTTGGACGATCCACAGTAGACCCCCAAGGTGAAAATGAGGCGTGTAAAATCGCAAATGGATTATGCAAATCGAAGATCAATTGAGCTCTTCCTTGTTTTCCTGGAGAGAAAAAAAATTCTAAAGTAAACAGTTTCCAAGAGACCTTTTCATATCCAAAATGGGTTTGGAAGGAGTAAGCAGGGGTTCTCGATACCCTCTAGCAGGTAATAAGGCTGTTTTCTATACATGGACAGGTGGATGTTTTAAGATAGGCGCAACGTTGCGGTGTGATGTTGAATTCTGCTTCGAGCTCTGCCCAGGTAGGATGATGCTGTTAAAAATGCAGCTTGCAATTTGAAGTCGTCCGTATCACACACACAGAAAAAGGCTAACATCTGTTTTAAGCATACGCCAACCTTTTCAATTCCTCCCTCCCTCCCCCTTCTCTCCCAAAGTCATGGTTTGGAGTCGCATGCCTGCTATTCATAGATTAAATACTTCGACAAGCTTAACTGCTCGCTTTTGAAACTCGCCTCTCTTCTCCAATTCCCTCGATGTTTGTCTAATTTCTGTTTTCGGAAGCATATGGTTAACATAATCATACACACTCCCTCTACATGCAGGCCCCCTCCCCTGGACCCAGATTTATATCAACGTGTGACTCTTCATTTTAGGAGAGCATTTTTCTACTGCTCTCTAGAAAACATTTAAACAATTATGTATTATCATTGTCTTCACATTTTAGGGAGAAAAATAAAGGTTATGCATGTACTGTATGTACAGTACCAGTCAAAAGTTTGGACACACCTACTCATTCAAGGGTTTTTCTTTATTTTTACTATTTTCTACATTGTGTGTTACCAGCAAGGCACCATCACACCTCCTCCCACATGCCTCATGGTGGGAACGACACATGCGGAGATCATCCGTTCATCTACTCTGCATCTCAGAAAGACACAGCGGTTGGAACCAAAAATCTCACATTTGGACACATCAGACCAAAGGACAGATTTCCACCGGTCTAATGTCCATTGTTGGTGTTTCTTGGCCCAAGCAAGTCTCTTCTTCTTATTGGTGTCCTTTAGTAGTGGTTTATATCCAGCAATTCAACCATGAAGGCCTGATTCACGCAGTCTCCTCTGAACAGTTGATGTTGATATATGTCTGTTACTTGAACCCTGTGAAGCATTTATTTGGGTTGCAATTTCTGAATTTAGTAACTCTAATGAAATTATCCTTTGCAGCAGAGGTAACTCTGGGTCTTCCTTTCCTGTGGCGGTCCAGTTTCATCATAGCGCTTGATGGTTTTTGCGACTGCACTTGAAGAAACTTTCAAAGTTCTTGATGTCTTCATGTCTTAAAGTAATGATGGGCTGTCGTTTCTCTTTGCTTATTTGAGCTGTTCTTGCACTAATATGGACTTGGTCTTTTACCAAATAGGGCTATCTTCTGTATACCACCCCTACCTTGTCAAAACACAACTGATTGGCTCAAATGCATCAAGAAGGAAAGAAATATCACAAATGAACTTTTAACAAGGCACACCTGTTAATTAAAATGCATTCCAGGTGACTACCTCGTGAAGCTGGTGGTTGAGAGAATGTCAAGAGTGTGAAAAGCTGTTATCAAGGCAAAGGGTGGCTACTTTGAAGGATCTGAAAAATATTTTAGATTACACTAAATAACACTTTTTTGGTTACTACATGATTCCATATGTGTTACTTCATAGTGTTGATGTCTTCACTATTATTCTACAATGTAGAAAATAGTCAAAATAAAGGAAAATCCTTGAATGAGTAGGTGTGTCCAAACTTTTGACTGGTACTGTATGTACACTACCGTTCAAAAGTTTGGGGTCACTTAGAAATGTCCTTGTTTTTGAAGGAAAATCACATTTTTTTGTCCAATAAATAACATCAAATGTATCAGAAATACAGTGTAGACATTGTTAATGTTGTAAAAAAAACTATTGTAACTGGAAACGGCAGATTTTTTAAATGGAATATCTACATAGGCGTACAGACGCCCATTATCAATCAGCAACTATCACTTCTGTTTTCCAATGGCATGTTGTGTTAGCTAATCCAAGTTTAGCATTTTAAAAGGCTAATTGAGCATTAGTAAACCCTTTTGCAATTATGTTAGCACAGCTGAAATCTGTTGTACTGATGAAATAAGCAATAAAACTGTCCTTCTTTAGACCTGTTGAGTATCTGGAGCATCAGCATTTGTGGGTACGATTACAGGCTCAAAATGGCCAGAAACAAAGAGCTTTCTTCTGAAACTCGTCAGTCTGTTCTTGTTCTGAGAAATGAAGGCTATTCCATGCGAGAAATGGCCAAGAAACTGAAGATCTCGTACAATGCTGTGTACTCCCTTCACAGAACAGCGCAAACTGTCTCTAACCAGAATAGAAAGAGGACTGGGAGGCCCCGGTGCACAACTGAGCAAGAGGACAAGTACATTAGTGTCTAGTTTGAGAAACAGAAGTCCTCAACTGGCAGCTTCATTAAATAGTACCCGCAAAACACCAGTCTCAACATCAACAGTGAGGCGACTCCGCGATGCTGGCCTTCTACTGTGTACTTGTGTGCATATATATGCAGTTGAAGTCGGAAGTTTACATACACCTTAGCCAAATGCATTTAAACTCAGCTTTTCACAATTCCTGACATGTAATCCTCGTAAAAATTCCCTGTCTTAGGTCAGTTAGGATCACCACTTTATTTAAAGAATGTGAAATGTCAGAATAATAGTAGAGAGAAGGATTTATTTCAGCTTTTATTTCTTTCATCACATTCCTAGTGGGTCAGAAGTTTACATACACTCAATTAGTATTTGGTAGCATTGCCTTTAAATTGTTTAACTTGGGTCAAACGTTTCGGGTAGCCTTCCACAATCTTCCCACAATAAGTTGGGTGAATCTTGGCCCATTCCTCCTGGCAGAGCATGTGTAACTGAGTCAGGTTTGTAGGCCTTTTCAGTTCTGCCCACAATTGTTCTATAGGATTGAGGTCAAGGCTTTGTGATGGCCACTCCAATATCTTAATTTTGTTGTCCTTAAGCCATTTTGCCACAACTTTGGAAGTATTCTTGGGGTCATTGTCCATTTATAAGACCCATTTGCGACCAAGCTTTAACTTCCTGACTGATGTCTTGAGATGTTGTTTCAATATATCCACATAATTTTCCTGCCTCGTGATGCCATCTATTTTGTGAAGTGCACCGGTCCCTCCTGCAGCAAAGCACCCCCACAACATAATGCTGCCACCCCCCATGTGCAGTTGTAAACCGTAGTCTGGCATTTTTATGGCAGTTTTGGAGCAGTGGCTTCTTCCTTGTTGAGCGGCCTTTCAGGTTATGCCAATATAGGACTTGTTTTACTGTGGATATAGATACTTTTGAACCTGTTTCCTCCAGCATCTTCACAAGGTCCTTTGCTGCTGTTCTGGGATTGATTTGCACTTTTCGCACCATAGTACGTTCATCTCTAGGAGACAGAACGCATCTCCTTCCTGTGTTTATACTTGCATACTATTGTTTGTACAGATGAATATGGTACCTTCAGGCATTTGGAAATTGCTCCCAAGGATGAATCAGACTTGTAGAGGTCTACAATCTTTTTCTTTTGATTTCCCCATGATGTCAAGCAAAGAGGCACTGAGTTTGAAGGTAGGCCTTGAAATACATCCACAGGTGCACCTCCAATTGACTCAAATGATGTAAATTGGCCTATCAGAAGCTTCTGAAGCCGTGACATAATTTTCTGTAATTTTCCAAGCTGTTTAAAGGCACAGTCAACTTAGTGGATGTTAACCTCTGACCCACTGGAATTGTGATACAGTGAATTATAAGTGAAATAATCTCTAAACAAAATAGTCTCTAAACAATTGTTGGAAAAAATACTTGTGTCGTGCACAAAGTAGATGTCCTAACCGACTTGCCAAAACTATAGCTTGTTAACAAGACATTTGTGGAGTGGTTGAAAAACGAGTTTTAATGACTCCAACCTAAGTTTATGTAAAGTTCCGACTTTAACTGTATAAATGCACACACATACTACCGGTCGAAAGTTTTAGAACACCATCTTTTGGACTATATAGTTGGGAGGAGGTTTTGATGTTGGTGCTGTGCCATTTTTTCTCCACACATAGTGTTGTGTGTTCCCTCCAAACAACTCAACTGTAGTTTCATCTGTCCACAGAATATTTTGCCAGTAGCGCTGTGGAACATCCAGGTGCAATTTTTCAAATTTAATTTAATTTAATTTATTTTATTTTGGACAGCAGTGGCATCTTTCGTGGTGTCCTCCCACAAACACCATTCTTGTTTAGTGTTTTACGTATCGTAGATGTGTCAACAGAGATGTTAGCATGTTCCAGAGGTTTCTGTAAGTCTTTAGCTGACTCTCTAGGATTCTTCTTAACCTCATTGAGCATTCTGCGCTGTGCTCTTGCAGTAATCTTTGCAGGACGGCCACTCCTAGGGAGAGTAGCAACAGTGCTGAACTTTCTCCATTTATAGACAACTTGTCTTACCGTGGACTGATGAACATCAAGGCTTTTAGAGATACTTTTTTAACCCTTTCCAGCTTTATGCAAGTCAACAATTCTTAATCTTATGCATAGTTCACATCAGGCAATGCTTCTTGTGAATAGCAAACTCACATTTTGTGAGTGTTTTTTATAGGGCAAGGCAGCTCTAACCAACATCTCCAATCTTGTCTTATTGATTGGACTCCAGGTTAGCTGACTCCTGACTCCAATTATCTTTTGGAGAAGTCATTAGCCTAGGGGTTCACATACTTTTTCCAATCGGTGTAAATTATGTATTCAATATAGACAAGAAAAATACAATAATTTGCGTGTTATTAGTTTAAGCAAACTATGTTTATCGGTTGCTGTGACTTAGATGACGATCAGATCAAATTTGATGACCAGGTAATCCAGGTAATTCCAAAGGGTTCACATATGTCCACCGGAGCTGTTGCCAGAAAATGTGATGTTAATTTCTCTACCATAAGCCAACTCCAACATCGTTTTAGAGAATTTGGCAGTACGTCCAACCCGCTTCAAAACCGCAGACCGCTTCTAACAACACCAGCCCAGGACCTCTACATCCGGCTTTTTCACTTTCAGGATCATCTAAGAACAGCCACCCGGACAGCTGATGAAACTGTGGAGTGTTTCTGTCTGTAATAAAGCCCTTTTGTGGGGAAAAACTCATTCTGATTGGCTGGACCTGGCTCCCCAGTGGGTGTGTCTGGCTCCCAAGTGGGTGGGGGTGGGCCCAGGTGGGGGTGGGCCCACCTATGGTTGCACCCCTACCCAGTCATGTGAAATACGTATATTAGGGCCTAATTAAATGTATTTCAATTGACTGATTTCCTTATATGAACTGTAACGAAGTCAAAATCTTTGAAATTGTTTGCATGTTGCGTATTGATACTTAATCAAAAGAAATCTGAAGAAATGAACTTATTGATAGAAAATCAATATTGCTTACATAAAATGTTCACTATTTATTGAGAGCATTAAGTAAAGTTTCTTCACTTATAGAACTGTTGCTCGCCTGCAGCTTCTTTGGCTAAAGCATGAGGCTGGGGGTTTTGGCTCCCCGTGGAGGATTATAGTTTTGGAACTGCTTTAAAGACTGCAGAGAGAGGACAGGAGGGGATGGAAGGATTGGATAAAACGGAAGAGACAGAGAGGGAGGAAGAGAGGAAGGAGTGGTGTTTTGTTGCTCGGGAAACATTTCATCTCTCCATCCTCTTGTCTTCTTTTCATGCTTGAAGGTCAGGACAAATAATCAATAGTACAAAAAGAGCTGCCGGTCCCCCAATCTATTGTCTTCCTCTCTGTCCCCATTGGCAATTAAAGGCCTCAGAGTCATTAATGTTCAAGTAGTCTGGAAAACCCTTAGCATTGTTCCCCCTGAATGAGAGGAAATCCAATGCAGGGTGAGGTTTGCTATGCACAGGTCATGACATTGACTGGGAAATTATGTAGGTGATTCAGGGCAGCCGTGACTCTCTCTCACACACACACACACACACACACACACACACACACACACACACACACACACACACACAAATTGTCAGTCTATTTGATTTGTTTGGTTCTGGGTTAGTGTGTCATGTAAGCTTAGTCGCAGGCTTTCTAAGAAGTTCTGAATAAACAATCTATCTGCTTTATCTCCCTTCCTTACATCATCCACTTGCCTCTGATCGAGAGCCACTGTAACCCTCTCCACATGTAAGGATGGGAGATAAAGCAGATAGATTCACTGTAACCCTCTCCACATCTGTCAGAAAGCAAAAGAAAACAACTCCAATGGACTCTCTCGAAAAAAACGAGAGAGACAGACAGACAGAGAGAGAGAGAGAGAGAGAGAGAGAGAGAGAGGAAAAAAAGGAGGGCTTTTCAAAGAACATTGTCACTATCAATAGTGACACCTTGAAGGCTTGAACAATTCTGTCAGTGATATTGAAAGTGCTGTGTGTCAGCAACCCCTGCCTGTGACAATCCCAGGAGGCACTAGTCAGTTCCCTGCTGGCGGCCACACTATAAAAATAACAATCACACTGGCCTGATGGAACTAATTTCATCTGGCCTTTAATTCCCCCACCCTTCTCTATCTCTCACTCTCTGCTTTCTTGCTCTCCTCCCTACCTCTGTCACAGTGGGAATTAAAGTGGCTGCTGGGAGGAGCTGGTAGGAGGATGGGCTCATTGTAATGGCTAGAATGGAATAAACGAAACGGAGTCAAACATGGTTTCCATATGTTTGATGTGTTTGATACCGTTCCATCAATTCCATTCCAGCCATTACAACGAGCCCGTCCTCCTATAGCTCCTCCCACCAGCCTCCACTGCTCTGTCATGTTTTTGCTGTCTGCCTTTCTGCCTGTTCTCCCGCTTTAACCCTCCTCTCATTCGTCTCTTACTCTCTCTCTGAATCTCCCTCTTCTCTCTACCTCTCTCCCTTTCTCTCTCTCTCTCTCTCTCTCTCTCTCTCTCTCTCTCTCTCCTGTCTCTCTCTCTCTCTCTCTCCTGTCTCTCTCTCTCTCTCTCTCTCTCTCTCTCTCTCTCTCTCCTGTCTCTCTCTCTCTCTCTCTCTCTCTCTCTCTCTCTCTCTCCTGTCTCTCGCTCTCTCCCCCCTTCTCGTTGGGATTGTCTTACCTTTTGCTTTGCAGTCACGTTTCATCTCTGTGGATGATTCATTCTGCTCAATAAGCTCCACAGTAAGCAGATTTGTCCATCCCTTCTTCCCTCTCTCTTCTCTCTCCTTGTCTTTTTTCTCCTCCCTAAGAAGGCTATTGTGATTCACGGAGGGAACCCTTGAAGCAAATATTCTCTGGGCATTTCATGTATAAACATGCTCGACTTTCCATCACGGCGAGGAGAAAGAATGGAAACAGTAAAAAGCTTTCTGTAACACCCCCGATTCAATATGTAACGTCCAACAAACGTTTCATCGCGTCTGTTTGAGCGATTCGGTCGAGTTAACGTCACTTCCACTAAAATGTGATAAATAGATTAGTGCTCCAATGCGAGCCGCAAATGAGTTTCTCCACATATTTCAGAAGGGGCTGTCAGTCTGGCTTAGTTGTTGTAAATTTTTTGCCAAAACGTCCGTCGGTCGCTGAAAAGGAGTCAGCCGCCCCTTTAGCATTTAGGCTGAAATAAATAAATGAATACGCTCTATTAATATACATACTTGCTTTGAAAATCCCCCTCGCTTTCCCACAAGATTAAGGGTCAGGAAATGCAATCGGAGTTGAATTAAGGCAAGCAACCCCGAGTCATGCACAGAGCGGAAAAAAACACACTTGAAAAAAAAGCATTAGCATTTCCATATTTACATAACATGGCTATATATATATATATATATATAAACAAGTGTTGTACAAGTGAGGGAGAGCTCTCTGAGAGGCCTGTATGGAGAAAAGTACTGGCACTGGAACTATATGTTCACAAGAAGGAAACCGCAGGTTCTATAAAGTACTGGGCCTGATCTGTAACACGGTTGGTAGACATTTTGAATGTTTCCTCCATCCTTTATCCCCCCCTGGTTCTCAATTATAAGACGGACTCATTAGGAATGTTGACAATACAATAAAGCTAGACTTTCAGCACTCCGGCAGCAGTAAAAACTGCCTCACTAAGCAATGGCAAAGAACAACTTCAATTACCCCCCCCCTTCTTCTTCGGTCAGACAGCCATATTTATTAGCTCAGATGATGTACAGTACACTGCACTGCGAACATACATATGGATGGAACGGGTTGAGGACTTTTGATTAAAATTGATTTTTGCTCCCCTTGGGAAGTGAAAAGTCAAAAATGGTTACTTGCACATTTACGAAACAGATTTATTCTGTTGACATTGAAGGGCTAGTTTGATAGGTAATTACGTCTCCTTTATCCAAGGCAAGGTGACAGGTAAGTGTTTCATCTCTCCTCTCTCCCCCGTGTTGCACTATAAAGATAATATACAGTCTGGAGTTATATATTGTCTTTGGCTGTCATAGGGAAGAGAGATCACTTTCCAGACTAACATTTTCCCCTGGTGGAACTGGTGCCACTAACCTTTTGAGTTGGTGGCACCACCACCATGATTTGGTCGAGTCACACAATAGAACAATGATTCAGAATCTTATAAAGTCATTATAAAGTCATTCACAATGCTTTATTAAGAAGTATAATAGACTACTGAGATGATAATATATTTCTATTTCGTACAATAGAGATGCCTTCATCTTTATGTGCACTAATATCATATAATGGCCTAATTCAGTTGGTGATAATTTACCACCTGAGGAAGTTGAAGCTCAAAACACATTACCTAGATCGCTTACTCAAAATATAACACCTACTGCTAGTAGCCATGCTTTAATCTAACAGTAAATATAATGCCCTAAAAAAATGCATCAGTAGTAGGCCTACTGCAATAGCGATGGCCGATGTGCATTTCTCTCCATATTTCAAAATCTTATCAGATATCTCAATTGCAGTGTGCTTTGAGCTCAATATGGAGAGTTGAGTAATACAAATGATACCTACAGTGTAGACAACAGTAGTGGCTTCAAAAGTTGTATTTCCCCCCCCCCCCAAAATTGCATTTTGAAATGTTCTACAATCATAATGCGTTTTTTGGGGGGCACATGTGCGGGGAGAGAGGCTCGCTCATTACAGCAGCCGACCCCGGCGAAACAGGCGAAGCGGCAGGGGCCGACACTTTCATAACAAGAATCATGATGATAATGAACTTTACTCCACTAAAAAAATAGGACGTGTTGAGGTGACCAGGTAGCTTGTGCAGCTCGCATCGGTGACAGCGATGAAATGTTTTACTTGCACAGCCAAGTCAAAGGGTCACAAAATGTGACTAAATGGTCTGGAGTCTGGAGCCCTGTTATAGCTGGTGTTTTGTAAGGGTAAGGCAAAGGACTTACCTGATCAGAGAAACCAACAACTGAAGGAGATTTGGATACAATGTGTAAACACATGCGCATAAACGTACAACAAAATGATCTTTGTCTCTATAATGCTGTATGTGTAATGCTTAAGGTAGAAATAAGGATTCTTCCATAAGTGGGCCTGTATGAGGGTGCTGCTTTATTGTGTGTGTGTGTGTATGTGTGTGTGTGTGTGTGTGTCATATGCATGTATGCAAGCATATGACCACTGACAGTGGTGTAAAGTACTTAAGTAAAAATACTTTAAAATTTTTCACTACTTTTACTTTTACTCCACTACATTCCTAAAGAAAATAATGTACTTTTTACTCCTTACATTTTCCCTGACACCCAAAACAACATTCCTGGTCTTCCCTACTGCCTCTGATCTGGCGGACTCACTAAACTGTAAATTGTGTCTGAGTGTTGAACTGTGCCCCTGGCTATCCTTAAATTTAAAAAACAACAAAATGCTGTCATCCGGTTTGCTTAATAAAATACATTTTAAATGATTTATACTTTTACTTTTGAAACTTAAGTACATTTGAAACCAAATACTTTTAGACTTTTACTCAAGTAGTATTTTACTGGGTGAACTTTTACTTGAGTCATTTTCTTTTTTGGTATCTTTTAATTTTACTCAAGTAGTATTTTACTGGGTGAACTTTCACTTTTACTTGAGTCATTTTCTTTTATGGTATCTTTTACTTTTACTCAAGTATGACGATTGGGTACTTTTCCCACCACTAACCACCGAGCAGTTGGCATCAGTAGCCCTCTCTCACGTGCAGGGTTTTGTGCTTAACGAGTTATCCCTTTGCATTGTTGCCCGGGACAGCGAGAGGTCACTCATCTGTTTGTCACTCAGGGCAGACACCTCCTCCAGGCTCGGCTGCCAACCGCTCGCCAAAGGATACCCCAGACGTTCCAAAGTTTCCCCGCTCCATATAGGGGCCACAGTCCCTAAATCACCACTCTGACTTTACCTCAGTGACATTTTGCCATGCTGAATACGTTTTGAAGCTAAGTTAAGACATAAGACAGACTCTTTTTAAATACGGTATATCGTTGGAGCGTAAAAAAAAAAAGGAATACAAAAATTCCTTGAAATGCTGTCTCGGCTATCGTGATGCAACTATGTTGAGCTTGCATGCAAGTGGGTTCCATTACTTCTTATCTGAAAAGGTGCTTGTGATCACACGTTTGGCTTGACAGGAGAATAAATTCATTTCTGTTCGGCTTTTCGTTTGACTCATGTGTCACAGGGAATAGAAAGCCAGGGAAAGACCTCATTTGATCTGGTTAACTTCAATGCTTTCATGTGGCCATGTTGCTCTGCCTAATCTTATTAAGTTATAATATTTTCAAGTGTCCAGTGACAATCTCAAAGTTCATATTCTGTTTACTCATGCCCAAATACTCTTGTGGATTTGTCCAACACATAAACTGAAGAAAACACACCACAAACTGAGCTGGCCAATCAGTGGTCAACTCGCCTGATTATTTTTAATTGACCGGTATACGCCCACACCATTCAAACACAGAAAAGCTGATTTTGAATATACTTAATTACCATTCCAAACTATTTCACTCGCATTGCCTATTTCATAGAAATCTGGAAACACTAGACATTGACTTTAATAATGCAGTGATTAGCCACTTGGTAATCAAGTGCATAACATTGGCCCAGCCAATGTACACTACAGTAGGTATTTGGTTACTCTCATAGAAAAGGAGCATGTTGATATAATTAGCATGTCCTCGGCTAGCTTTTGTGCACTTGCAAGCATTGTGATGGAGGCATTGCAACCACCCAGAAAATGTATGTTGATGTTGTTTTTATTATCTCCATTTTCCTTATTTTGCCCTGAATAAAGGAAGGGAAGAAAAAAATCCTAATCGAATTCAGCCGAGGCATTGGATTATAAATGAGGTTTGCGCCAGGCGTCATAACGTTATTTAGATTTCTGTGTACTGAGACCTTGTTCCAACTCCCATCAGCATTGCGACAGAATCAAATGAGAATATAAGCTGATACAGGGAAATTGGTTTGTAATGTTCTGATGCTTTGGAGACCCTGCCCTGTGTGACAGCAACACAAAAAATAGAAACTCCTTGCCGTGCACGAGTTATGTTTTAATTACTGGAATTGAAATGATAACGTTCCCCACCCGGAAGGATACAAATTAATAGGGTTACATCCACACATCCCCTCTTTTTCCAGAACACTTGTTTCATTTCCCTGACCATGTGACACTTCCATCTCTCTTTCTGCCCATGGCGTTTAGTTTTGAGGCAATTTGGGTCTGAAGTCTGAAAATGTCTTTCTTTGACTGGCCGGCCTCTTCGTGGCATTTACCCAGACAGGTCAGGGTGGCATCGCTGCCTGGTGCTATAACCATGACTACTCTGAACGACTGAATGAGAGTGATGCGTTAGGCCTAAAGCATGAGTAATGTGTTTGTGTTCAGTCTATTCCCAGAGTGTGACCTTTAAGCATGTCACTGGACATGTCTTTGTTCTTGGCACATAATGAGGATGTGTCTACACTGAAAGGCCCTCCGAAACACAAACCGCCATCCCCTTCCAGCCTCTGATGCAAAGACCTGTCAGAGGGTCGAAACATTCCAAATCCTTCATAATATTTCAATATGGATTCTTCAAGTAATGAAAAAACGTCCAGAAGAAGGCTGTCATCGGTCAGCAGTGCAGTGGGCATTATGGCAAAGTACTTAAAGAGATACTTCGGAATTGGACTACTTCCCCAGAGTCAGATGAACTCGTGAATACCATTATTATGTCTCTGTGTCCAGTATGAAGGAAGTTAGAGGTACAGTAGTTTTGCGAGCCAATGCTAACTAGTGTTAGCGCAATGACTGCTAGCAGATACCCATAGACTTCCAGTCACTGCGCTAATGCTAGTTAACAATTGTGCTAGCGCTAGTTATCAACTTCCTTCAAACTGCACACAGAGACATAAAAATGGTATCCGCAAGTACATAAAGGACCTCACTGTCAAAATCCCAAAGTATCCCTTCCTAAAAATACTTTGAAGTAGTACTAGTAGTTTATTTGTGTATCTTTAGTTGAGAATCGGCATCACTCCATCAAGGGAAATATAGTATTCTTTCTAAGATATATACATATATTTCAGGATGTTGTGTATCCCTGGAAATAATCAGAATTCATGTAAACATGAATTCTGCTCCCGACTGGCGCACCGGTCTAAGGCACTGCATCTCAGAGCTAGAGGTGTCACTACAGACCTTGCTTTGATTCCAGGCTGTATCGCAACCGGCCGTGATAGGGAGTCCCATAGGGCAGCGTCCGGTTTAGGGTTTGGCCGGGGTAGGCCGTCATTGTAAATAAGAATTTGTTCTTAACTGACTTGCCTAGTTAAATAAAGGTTAAATTATAGCTTGTGCAAAAAAAGTGGTCTCTTGGTGAAATTATACATTTTGTGTATGGTTTCCTAGAAACAAGGTTGCCTCAACTTACTCCTTTGTGTCAACTTACCCCACTCTCCCCTACTTTACTTTACTATTTATATTTTGAAACTCGTGGTCCATTATGACAGTGACTCCAAGAGCTGTAATAATATACAACAGTACAGTGGCTCGTCTATCAAAGGAGTAATGGTAAACAATGATTATGCATGGAGAGACGTTTTGTCATTACACTGGGCGCAAAAGGGTCAATATGAGTGGATATCTATATATTTCCGGATATCTAAAACTTGATTATATATAAAGAAAAGACATGCTCCAGATACATATCCTTATTTTCATATAAGGAGCTAGGATATTCTCCGTAATGGGACAGTTTCTATATGCATCCAATCCAGACCTCCGAAATGTCCCTGCTACCATATGAGCCAAGAGAGATATCAGGGGTGAGATGCGTTCAAGACATGCACCTGATGCGCATGCACCTGCTTACATATTTGTAGAATGTTCTAACTCTGGAAAGGGTATGTGACAACATGCTGACATACAGTGAGTATTCACACCCCTCGACTTTTTCCACATTTTGTTGTGTTATAGCCTGAATCTAAAATGGATTAAGCCTACACGCAAACCCTATAATACCCTATAATAGTCTATCGGTAAATAGCCCACCCAATTTTACCTACCTCATCCCCATACTATTTATATTTATTTACTTTTCTGCTCTTTTGCAAACCAATATCTCTACCTGTACATGACCATCTGATCATTTATCACTCCAGTGTTAATCATCTGCAAAATTGTAATTATTCGCCTACCTCCTCATGCCTTTTGCACACAATGTATATAGACTCTCTTTTTTTCTACTGTGTTATTGACTTGTTAATTGTTTACTCCATGTGTAACTCTGTGTTGTCTGTTCACACTGCTATGCTTTATCTTGGCCAGGTCGCAATTGCAAATGAGAACTTGTTCTCAACTAGCCTACCTGGTTAAATAAAGGTGACAAAGTGGAATTATGTTTTTAGATTATTTTATTTTTTTACAAATGAATTGAAAATAAAACGCTGAAATGTCTTGGGTCAATAAGTATTCAACCACTTTGTTATGGCAAGCCTAAATAAGTTTAGGAGTAGAAATGTGCTTAACAAGTCACATAATACGTTGCATGGACTCACTCTGTGTGAAATAATGGTGTTTAACATGATTTGGTGAATGCACCAATTTGTAAGTCGCTCTGGATAAGAGCGTCTGCTAAATGACTTAAATGTAAATGTAAACTCTGTACCCCACACAAACAATTATCTGTATGGTCCCTCAGTCAAGCAGTGAATTTCAAACACAGATTCAAACACAAAGACAAGGGAGGTAGATGGGTAAAAAAAGCAGACATTGAATATCCCTTTGAGCACGGTGCAGTTATTAATTACACTTTTGATGGTGTGTCTACAAAGATACAGGTGTCGTTCCTAACTCACTTGCCGGAGAGGAAGGAAACCGCTCAGGGATTTCACCATGAGGCCAATGGTGACTTTAAAACAGTTACAGAGTTTAATGGCTGTGATAGGAAAAATCTGTCTGGATCAACATTGTAGGGACTCCGCAATACTGACATAAATGACTGCGTGAAAAGAAGGATTTTTTTTTATTCCAAAACATGCATCCTGTTTGCAAAATGGCACTAAAGTTAAAATGCAAAACATATTGCAGAGAATTTGTTTTAATTTCCTGAATGCAAAGCATTATACTTGGGGCAAATACAACACATCACTGAGTGCCACTCTTAATTTCTTCAAGCATGGTGGTGGCTGCATTAGGTTATGGGTATGCTTGTCATCGGCAAGGACTAGAGTTTTTTTAAATATATATAAATAAACTGAGTAGAGCAAAGCACAGGCAAAATCCTAGAGGAAAACATGGTTGTCTGCTTTCCAACAGACACTGAAAGACAAATTCACCTTTCAGCAGGACAATAACCTAAAACACAAGGCTAAATATGCACTGGAGTTGCTTACCAAGACGACATTGACTATTCCTGAGTAGCCTAGTTACAGTTTTGACTTAAATTGGCTTGAAAATCTATGCCAAGACTTGAAAGAGCTTTTTCAAGGAACGTGCAAATATTGTACAATCCAGGTGTGCAAAGCTCATAGAGACTTAACCAGAAAGACAGATGTAATTGCTGCCAAAGGTGATTATAACATGAAATGACTTGGGGTTGAATACTTATGTAATCAATATACACCACCGTTCAAAAGTTTGGGGTCACTTAGAAATGTCCTTCTTTTTGAAAGAAAAGCAATTTTTTTGTCCATTAACCTCTTGCCTCTACTTGGGACGCTTGCGTCCCAACTAGAGCTCTGGAAATGCAAATGCGCTACGCTAAATGCTAATAGTATTAGTTAAAACTCAAAAGTTCATTAAAATACACATGCAGGGTATCAAATTAAAGCTACACTCGTTGTGAATCCAGGCAACAAGTCCGATTTTTAAAATGCTTTTCGGCGACAGCATGAGAAGCTATTATCTGATAGCATGCACCAATACACTACAACAGAAAAGCACAGCAGGGGACGTAAACAAAATAATTAGCATTTCGGCGTTACACAAACCGCACAATAAAATAGAAAACAGTCATTACCTTTCACCATCTTCTTTCTTGGCACTCCTAGATGTCCCATAAACACTATTGGGTCTTTATTTCGATTAAATCGGGCCATATAAAGCCAAGATATCGTTATATGTAGACTGTGTGATAAACGAAAAAACAGCGATTTCACAACGTAACGTCATTTTTTAAAATTCAAAAAGTAGACGATAAACTTTCACAAAACACTTCAAATACGTTTGTAATGCTACTTTAGGTATTAGTAAACGTTAATAAGCTATAAAAATCATCCGTAGGCGATGTAAATATCATTAGCTGTCGTCTTGGAAAAAATTTCAGGAGAGAGCTCTTCCGGAATGATCTGGGCGGAGACCGGAGGTAAGCGGTGCCCCTGTTTCGGTTCAACCAAGAATCAAAGATGATTCAATTCACAAGACTCTAGACAACATGGGGATGCTGTGGGAGTTGAATGCTCGGTCTTATCTAATTCGGCTCACTGTTAACAATTGCTGGAAGTGGCGCAAGGATATTTATTTCCATTTTCTGTGATCAGGTTTTCCTGCGCTTTCCGATGTAACGCACGTTATGTAATAGCCACAGTCGTGATTTAACCAGTTTTAAAAACGTCCGAGGGTTTCCTATCCACACATTCTAACCATATGAACGTACTATATTCCTGGCATGAGTAGCAGGGCGCTGAAATGTTGCGCGATTTTTAACAAAATGTTCAAAAAAGTAGAGGGTCGACTGAAGAGGTTAAAATAAAATAAAATAGATCAGAAATACAGTGTAGACATTGTTAATGTTGTAAATAACTATTGTAGCTGGAAACGTCTAATTTTTAATGGAATATCTACATAGGTGAACAGAGGCCCGACAGTGAAGAGGCGTCTCTGGGTTGCTGGCCTTCTAGGCAGAGTTCCTCTGTCCAGTGTCTGTATTCTTTTGCCCATCTTAATCTTTTATTTTTTATTGGCCAGTCTGAGATATGGATTTTTCTTTGCAACTCTGCATGAATGGCCAGCATCACGGAGTCGCCTCTTCACGGTTGATGTTGAGACTGGTGTTTTGCGGTACTATTTAATGAAGCTGCCAGTTGAGGACTTGTGAGGCGTCTGCTTCTCAAACTAGACACTCTAATGTACTTGTCCTCTTGCTCAGTTGTGCACCGGGGCCTCCCACTCCTCTTTCTATTCTGGTTATAGCCAGTTTGTGCTGTTCTGTGAAGGGAGTAGTGCACAGCGTTGTACAAGATCTTCAGTTTCTTGGCCATTTCTTGCCTGGAATAGCCTTCATTTCTCAGAACAAGAATAGACTGAGGAGTTTCAGAAGAAAGCTATTTGTTTCTGGCCATTTTGAGCCTGTAATCTAACCCACAAATGCTGATGCTCCAGATACTCAACAGGTCTAAAGAAGGCCAGTTTTATTGCTTCTTTAATCAGTACAACAGTTTTCGGCTGTTCTAACATAATTGCAAAAGGGTTTTCTAATGGTACATTTTTTAAATAAATGAACCGAAACCGAACCGACCTCAAAAAGCATGAATCGCTCAACACTAGAGAAAACAGGCCTACTGTCAGTATTTGTCAACATATAGAGAAAATAAGATGTCCACATAGGCCTATCTTAAGATATCTAACGAGTCCATATCTGCCCATACCATGTATGTTATCCGGAGGGAGTCCAAAAATGTCTTGTGCATTTGACAAATTATTGCGCATGTGCTGAAAACTCAGAAATGCAACAGAAATCGTCCTTATTTTCAGCATATGAAAAAGCATATCAAGATCCAGATATGGACTTCAGCCAAGAAAATAATATCTGGAATCAATTATACAGTAGCTTATTATCTTGAATGTGCTGAGAAAACACATATGTGATTGTATACAGTCGGTATTTGTCAACAGGAAGAGAGAAAAAACCTGAAAATAGGATGTCACATATCTCAGGATATTGAAGGAGTCCTTATACGGCCATAGGAAATGTCCACGTGTGATATTTGGAGTAATCCCTATATTGTATATGTCTAAAAGACACAGCTGGATTCAGCTGGTGCATATCCACAAAACTCAAAACGTGTGCATTGGAAATGGTCTGTATTCTCTAGAATATAAAAAACGTGTCGTATAGATATCCCCTGATATGGACCCTTTTCACCCAGTGTTACAGTTGGGCTGTCTAAACTAACTGAGACAGAGCACTCGGGCAGAATCAACAGCATGTGCTACACTAGTTTTGGAGTGAAGTGCAATGCAAGAAAACTCACACGAAAGAGAAGTAACATCCCTTTATCTGCACGCTGCTCTGCGATTTCAACAAAACCCTGCAGGAAGATACATAACTAGTCTTAGAAATGCCTGAGCTTTGGTAAGGTGCAGAAATTGCAGAGCTTGCCGACTTTTCCGACTCACTCACTTCTAAAGTTGAACTCGGGCCATTTTAAATCGGGGCCAACATTACCTGCAGTTTCATCTGCACCTCGTGCACTCCCGAGACCAGTCCCAAGGAAACGAGCCATTTCATCGCTAGTGCTCCACATCAATTCACTCGGTTCACCACATAATGCACATACATAAATACCTAATCCAACCATTAGGCGTAATTGAGATGTTGATGCTGCATTAAAGCCTGAGTGAGGAATTGAGGACAGAGGAATTCCTGGGATTAGGAGAACAAATCTCAGATATACTGTATATACACACTGCCTGTTTTTTTATTTTCTCTCACCCATGATGAAAATGCTGTCAATTGCTCCCCGGCTGTGGACAAATGTATACTTCTACTTAATGTACACAAAGTCACAGTCCCTTTGTATTTTAGTCCTTTTCAAGGCTCCAGCTATGTGACAACAAAGTCCCTATGACTCAGACCCCTAGATATGCAAAGATATGCTGCCAGTGTGGCTAATAAAGTATGAAATTAATTTTTAAAAAAAAAGACATCTTCAGAAGTGTCCCTATCTCCTTGATGTCGAAGATGGAAGAACTATTACGGAGTAACAAGATATTAAAAGACAGACGATATTCTGAGAACTACACAGAGATGAGCAATGAAATGAGCATCGGTGCAGAGACGGTGGTTCTTAAGGGCAATGTTAATTACAAATAGACAACTCACTTTGATATCAGATGAACACGCCAGGGAAAACAGTGATCGTTTTGTACCACAGAGGATGTACCGTCAGGTCCAAAATTATAGGCATCCTTGATAAAGATGAGCAAAAACGACTGTATAAAATACGTAATACAAATAATGAGCTATATTGTATGCTTTCTGCTAATACAGTTGCTCAGAGAAAAAGATTTCCCCAGTACCAGTAGAAGAAAAATAGCTTCCTAACATCAAAGGTCCACCACCAAACTTTACAGTAGGTATGAGGTATTTTTCTGTAAATGCTTCTGTTTTCATGTCGTCTGACAATAGCACCGCCTGGAGTTTGCTAAACCGCATTGACACTTGGACTGGAACCGGTACTATGGGCAGTGCATGGGCAGTCCACTCCACTATGGGGAGACCAGGGGGGAGACCATAAGCACGGACAAAGGATATCAATGATCTGGAAAGATTCTGTATGGAGGTATGGTCTAAGATCCCCCACAATGCGTTCTCCAATCTCATGAAACATTTTAGAAAAAGGCTCAGTGTCATTATCCTCACAAGGGGAGGGTGCTGGATTATTGAAAAACAGGGGTGCCAATCATTTTTACCCCCATCTTTTTTTAGAAAAGAATGCACGCATTAACACATAGGTCTCATGCCACAGACCATACATCATTCATTTTTTTTCGCATTCAATATCAAGTTGATTGAAGAGACGTGATGTTATCAAAAGAGACAGTTATTCAATCACATATCAATACATCTATATCATATTGTACTCTATGGAAACTCCTAGCGTTAATAAATTAATGAATACAATTCTGCATTTATTGAATTATTTTGCAGTCGCGCTCTTCTTTTTGGTCCCTTGACACTACTTTCAGTTTTGTCTTCTGGCCGGCTGACCCTGGGCTTCATCACCAGTCAAAGTATGATCTTATCAGAGCGGTGGTTGTGCAAGGAAACACTGGTGCCTGGCTTTTTCCGTCAGGGGCCTATCTCCCCATCTCATCTCATCATGGCATCCAATCACCAAAGAGGGCTTTTAAAGAGAGTGTAGGTGCAGGAGTGAAGCCTCAATCCTCATATTTTTTTTGCAACATATTTTTTTTTGCAACATCGAGAGCAGCCTGACTGGTTGCATCACTGTCTGGTACGGCAACTGCTCGGCCTCCGACCGCAAGGCACTACAGAGGGTAGTGTGTAAGGCCCAGTACATCACTGGGGCTAAGCTGTCTGCCATCCAGGACCTCTACACCAGGCAGTGTCAGAGGAAGGCCCTAAAAATGTTCAAAGACCCCAGCCACCCCAGTCATAGACTGTTCTCTTTACTACCGCATGGCAAGTGGTACCGGAGTGCCAAGTCTAGGACAAAAAGGCTTCTCAACAGTTTTTACCCCCAAGCCTTAAGACTCCTGAACAGGTAATCAAATGGCTACCCAGACTTTTACCCAGACTATTTGCATTGTGTGCCCCCAACCCCTCTTTTACGCTGCTGCTACTCTGTTTGTCATATATACATAGTCACTTTAACTATACATTCATGTACATACTACCTCAATTGGGCCGACCAACCAGTGCTCCCGCCCATTGCCTACCCGGGCTATCTGCACTGTGTCCTGCCACCCACCACCGACCAACCCCGCTACTGCTACTCTCTGTTTATCATATTTGCATAGTCACTTTAACCGTATCTACATGTACATACTACCTCAATCAGCCCAACTAACCGGTGCCTGTATACAGCCTCGCTACTGTTATAGCCTCGCTACTGTTATAGCCTCGCTACTGTTATAGCCTCGCTACTAGCCTCGCTACTGTTATAGCCTCGCTACTGTTATAGCCTCGATACTGTTATAGCCTCGCTACTATTATAGCCTCGCTACTGTTATAGCCTCGCTACTGTTATAGCCTCGCTACTGTATATAGCCTCGCTACTGTTATAGCCTCGCTACTGTTATAGCTTTTTACTGTTGTTTTTATTTCTTTACGTTCACCTAATACTGTTATAGCCTCGCATTTTACTATTATAGCCTCGCTTACTGTTATAGCCTCGCTCTAAATATTTTAAGGGGGGTGAGAAGGATTACTGTTATAGCCTCGCTACTGTATATAGCCTCGCTACTGTTATAGCCTCGCTACTGTTATATCCTCGCTACTGTTATAGCCTTGATACTGTTATAGCCTCGCTACTGTTATAGCTTCGCTACTGTTATAGCCTCGCTACTGTTATAGCCTCGCTACTGTATATAGCCTCTCTACTGTTATAGCCTTGCTACTGTATATAGCCTCGCTACTGTTATTTTTCACTGTCTTTTTTACTGTTGTTTTTATTTCTTTACTTACCTATTGTTCACCTAATACCTTTTTTGCGCTGTTGGTTAGAAAGTAACTAAGCATTTCACTGTAAGGTCTACTACACCTGTTGTATTCGGCGCACGTGACAAATAAACTTTGATTTGATTTGATCAGCGCAGACCAGACTTTGCTGTTCATATTGCCAACAAAGCAGCATGACAGAATTATTAACCCAAGTTTTCAAATTACCGGTTGTTTCTTTGGGAAGATGAATAAAGTGAACTGTGCATTTGAACAACAGCATAAATACACCTATTTCATTTTTGCATGTAAAACAGAATCACTTCTGCTGCACATGCTGCCATGGTTTTGATTAGCAGAAGTTCTATTTTAGAACGAGCAGTGTGCAGGTGACACAAACACGGGGAAAACAAGCACATATGCGATAAGTGAAAACAAATTGTCTAACTGGGGATAGCTAGCTAGCATAATGTCACAAGCATGATGAGCTCACCAGTAACTTCAGTAACGGTATGCTAGCTTGGTAGCTAGTGCTCACTAGCAAAGCATCTAACGGCAGGAGAAACAAACGGCAGAAGAAACTAAAAATGTGTTTTTGCTAATTGGGCACAAAGCCTTGTTTTTTTTTGTCCTAACAGATCTGTGAGAAGGTTCTTGCTAGTGTATCTGTGTCCTTTGACTGTTGGTGGATGTCCGGTTCAGGTCCCAGGCTCCCAGTAACTGTCATGATTATTTATTCACAAGTTCATTGCAGTTTTTTCTTTAGCGCCATCTGTTCAGTACCTGATAGAGCAGACCCAGAAGGCCCGGGCGTTCATTTCAACGCCCCCAGGACTGTCCGTTTACTCTGTGCTGTGAAAGTAATTTGATGAAATCCTGCAATGTCATTGCTGCAGGCTGGCCATTTCTGAGATACTGGAACCGGCGCGCCTGGCCTTGACAATCATACCACGCTCAAAGTCTATTATGTCACTCGTTTTGTTCATTCTAACGTTCATTGGAACAGCAACTGTTTGCCTCGATGCCTGCCTCGAAGTGTGAGCCATTTCTGTGAACGGGGTGGAATATCTAATGCATTTTTTGTTGAAAAAAAATCAAATGTGACCGACCGCCTTGATTAGGTCTGATGATACAACATTTGATTTGTATTTGATTTTTTACATTGGATAAAAGTAGAGACTCAGAGCTACAAAATGGTATATCGTACACTGCAGACGATGAACAATGGGAAAGTCACTGCTTTGAAAGTTGATCAACTTGTAACTCCACTTTTGAGAAAGTGGCCCTTGGAATGTATTGGTACTACTACTGGAGAGCTCTTCTTTGTCTACACCCATTCAGCATCGTCTTAAACATTAGCATACGCTATATCAAATCAAATCAATGTTTATTTGTCACATGCACAGGATACACAAGGTGTAAACGGTACTGTGAAATGGTTACTTGCATAGTAGAAATATCAAAAACAGAAAGTGTCCAGATAAAAATATTTTATAAGTGTTTTATCATTACTTGTCTAAATTGATGGGTCACGTGAAGGATTTGCGCTAACCACCCTCCCAGCCACATCTGGCTAAGTGGATTGGTCACTATTGTCTAGACATGTACACCTATTCATGAAATACAATAGATGGTCGTAATCACACCTGGCTAATTTGATGGGTCATGTCATAATCTGGCCGAAGTGGAGTCTTTTTTGTTTAGACATGTAGCTAGCTAAGCAATTAACCGGCATAATCCCAACTCATACTACTACCAATACAAACATTGTCATAGCTGTAGTATGAATCTGCAGGTAGCTAAAGCTAACAAATTAGGTTCAACGTTAGCTAGCTATCCATGCAAATGGATTTCTGGTTCAAATAATCTTACTACACAGATCATACACGTAAAGTTAGCTAGCGAGCCAGCAAGCTGATGTTTGCTAGCTAACTAACAGCACGCTTTCCTTGCAAAAAAAAAAACTTTCTGACAAAATTAGAATCTTGTATCTGAAAATGTAGTTGGACTCTTAACCGTATACATGGATGAACGCTTCACAGCAGACTGTAACCATTTAACTCCGTTTTGTTTGTAGCTGCACCTTGTTTGGCCAGCATTGTCAAGTCACTCCGGTTCACATTGACCGTGGCGTGTGCAGAAAGTAGCCCATCACTTTTTCCAACTGATCAGGGCATCAATGTTGTTGAGAAAAGTAGCAAAACGTTTGTAGTTCTCGATGGCTAACGTTATATCTTAAAAAACGTTGCGGTAGAAAGGAAGGTCAACACATACTGAACAGCTCACGTTATAGACAGAAGCGTGCTACATGGCAGACCAATCCAAACTCATCTCCCGGCATGTCCAGCCCATCCATTATCTCAGCCAAGCATGGCTAGCGGGAAGGTTCCTGTGTTTTCCATGGCTAAACCAACTAATTAAAAATATATATATTTGTATTTATGGCTGTAATAAAAGTTTGTTATTAACGCACATTAAAGTTAATTTCTGCCAAAAAAAGCTTTGTGGAGCTGTCCGAACTGTAATTGCTGGAGGGACAGTGGGCTATCCAGAGCCACATCAAAACGAGTGTTACCACTGCTGCCGCGGCGAAGGATCTTTGATGAGACGGAACAGGGTGAGAGAGGGAAGATATCGTCCAACCACCTCATATCTTTAATGATATGACTGGGCCTGCCTATTTAACATGAGATAAGAGGAATGCTTGAAAGAGGGGGACGTTGCAAATACCCGTGAAGTGACTTCGCCACATGTTCTCAGCCTGGACTCGAAGCCACATATTTGATGGACACTTTACCATTAAGAGACATTCCTCCTGCTTTTTCATTCCTCTTTCTGTCTCTTCTCATTTTCTGTCTCCTTTCTTTAGTCAGGTTGTGAAGCCCAAGCAATATTATCTTGAGGACTTGCGGCTGACACTTGGAGTGCTTTTATGATCCTGTCTTCTGGTCTTTCAAAGGAACATATCACACGCATGAGGCCAAACGCATCTCTTATGTTCTTTAAGGGAATCACCGTGGGTAAATGTGTTGCTCGTTCACGCTCGCTGTCATCAATTGCCAATTTGTGTGCCAGTAGGTTTAGAAAAAAAGCAATTGAACCTGAGCCAATAGTGGGATTTTAATTTCTTTGGGAAATTCCCATCTGTTTCTGCATGCGTGTTCGGGGAGAGGAGGAGAGGAAGGGGAGAGGAGGAAGAGAGGTGGGAAGAAGGGGAGAGTGTGTATGGGGAGAAGAGGAGAGGTGGGAGGAAGTAAGGGAAGAGGAGGAGTGTACTGTATGGGGGGGGGTGTACTGTATGAGAAACAGAGGGAAATATATATGAAATTATGATTTTTAAATGAACTGCTAGCTACTTCTCATGAAGCAAATGGCTAGTCATAATGTCATGGATAATGTATAGGGAGTATAAACGTAATCGTAGCCGGGCAGCGTGACGGCCCAAGCTAAATTGCCATTCTGTTTGCTGCTTTTCTCCCGGCAGATAATTGCACTGGACAACCTGAATCAAGTCTATTCATGCCTAAACACTTAACATATATCTACCCATGCCATGTAGCTAATTACATTTCAAAATATTGCACCAGTCTACCAAATATTGATTGAATACTAAACATTCAATCTCTGAGAATCTCCCAAGTAAGCAAATAGCTCATTTGATATTTTATCATCTAAACTTGGAGGGTTTGTGGCTCTCTATAACCCTCCCACAACACCGTTTGAATTAAGATATGAAAGTCACTGCATGATTAGCTTTAAAACCTGTCAAAACATCTAGATAGTTGGCTATTATGAAGAACAAATTACCTTAAATGAAAGTGGCATACAATTTGCTACTATTAACCTAGCGTGAAATTCACCCTCTCTTGTTCCGAGAGGCAGAAAACCCATCTTCGTCACTCCAATCCCTCAGTGATGTGAGGACTTGTGATTAGTTATGATGATGATGTGACGACACGGCTACATCACCCGAACATCACTGCTGCCTCGGCCACATGGTAATTCTACAAATCCCAACAAGTTTCCACATCACGTCACTTTACACTGTATTTGACACTGACATGTCTTTTCGAGGATAGAAATGTTTTGTACGCAAGGCACTTAACCCTAATTTGCTCCATGGGCGCTGTACTGCTATGGCTAACCCTGTACTGTACCTATACTGAACAGAAATATAAATGCAACATGCAACTATTTCAAAGATTTTACTGAGTTATAGTTCATGTAAGGAAATCAGTTAATTGAAATGAATTTATAGTCTCTCAGCCAGCTCCATGAGGTAGTCACCTGGAATGCTTTTCAATTAACAGGTGTGCCTTGTTAAAAGTTCATTTGTGGAATTTCTTTCCTTCTTAATGCATTTGAGCCAATCAGTTGTGATGTGGCAAGGTAGGCGTGGTATACAGAAGATAGCCCTGTTTGGTAAAATATCAACTTCACATTTATGGCAAGAACAGCTCAAATAAGCAAAGAGAATTGACAATCCATCATTACTTTCAGACATGAAGACATCAAGAACTTTTAAAGTTTCTTCAAGTGCAATCGCAAAAGCCATCAAGCGCTATGATGAAACTGCCTCTCATGAGGACCGCCATAGGATAGAAAGACCCAAAGTTAACCTCTGCTGCAGAGGATAAGTTCATTTGAGTTAACTGCACCTCAGATTGCAGTCCAAATAAATGCTTCACAGAGTTCAAGTAACAGACACATCTCAACATCAACTGTTCAGAGGAGACTGTGAATCAGGCCTTCGTGGTCGAATTGCTGCAAAGAAACTACTACTAAAGGACACCAATAAGAAGAAGAGGCTTGCTTGGGCCAAGAAATACGAGTAATGGACATTAGACCGAAGGAAATCTGTACTTTTGGTCTGATGAGTACAAATTTGAGATTTTTGGTTCTCACCGCCATGTCTTTGTGAGATGCAGAGTAAGTGAACGGATGGTCTCTGCATGTGTGGTTCCCACCATGAAACATGGAGGAGGCGTGATGGTGTAGGGGTGCTTTTCTGGTGACACTGTCTGTAATTTATTTAGAATTCAAGGCACACTTAACCAGCATGGCTACCACAGCATTCTGCAGCGATACACCATCCCATCTGGTTTGCGCTTAGTGGGACTTTCATTTGTTTTTCAACAGGAAAATGACCCAACAACACACTTCCAGGCTGTGTTAGGGCTATTTGACCAAGAAGGAGAGTGATGGAATGCAGCATCACATGACCTGGCCTCCACAATCACCCGGCCTCAACCCAATTGAGATGGAATTGGATCACAGAGTGAAGGAAAAGCAGCAAACAAGTGCTCAGCATATGTGGGAACTCCTTCAAGACTGTTGGAAAACAAAAAACAGCACTGTGGCTCACTTTTTATTGATTTCTCTAAGGCTTTTGATACAGTTGATCATGCTATACTAAGGCAGAGATTGTCGAGTGTAGGTCTTTCAGAGCATGCAGTTGCATGGTTTGCTAACTATCTGTCTGATAGAACTCAGTGCACTCAATTTGATGGGCTTATTGTCTGTCTTAAATTGTCTGTCTTGAATTGTGTGTCCCAAGGCTCTGTACTTGGTCCTCTCTTATTCACTATTTATATAAATGATTTAGACAAAAATGTCCAAAATGCACAACTTCATTTTTATGCTGATGATACTGTTATTTACTGTTGTGCCTCGTCTCTTACAAAAGCTTTCCAGAACATGCAAACTGCTTTTTATACTGTTCAACATACCTTGTGTCAATTGAAGCTTATCCTCAATACTGACAAAACTAAACTAATGGTGTTTTCTAATGCAAGAAATAGACCTCTGAACCTTTCACCTATTACTACCTGTCAGGGCAAGGAGATTGCGGTTGTAACCTCATATAAATATCTTGGAATTTTAATTGATGACGGCCTCTCTTTTAAATTGCATATTCAACAACTTACAAAAAAAAATTCAGCTGAAATTGGGATTTTATTTTAGGAATAAGGCCTGTTTTTCTTTTGAAGCCAGAAGGAGGCTAGTATCAGCTACATTTATGCCTTTACTAGACTATGGGGATATTTTATATATGAATGCTTCCACTCAGTGTTTGAGATCAATTGACACTCTTTACCATGGCACTTTGAGATTTATTTTAAACTGCAAAACCATTACGCACCACTGCACTTTGTATACCAGGGTTGGCTGGTCTTCTCTAGTCACTCGTAGGCTCAGTCACTGGTATACTTTTATTTACAAAGCCATTTTGGGTTTACTACCTTTTTATTTGTGCATTTCTATTGTTCAGAAATGTGCTGTGTACTCTCTTCGTTCGCTGGACTTTATCCTGCTTTTATGTCCTCTGTGCCATCGTCTTGGAACACCTTACAAAATACTTTTAAACTGGAAGAACTTGTCCCGATTGGTGTTTTTAAATCACTGATGAAGGATTTTGAGGCTGATTCCCTGACCTGTCAATGTTTTAATTTGCTGTTTTATACTCTTGTGAATTCAATGGTTTTTACTAGATTACTTCTAGTTTTTCATGTTGTCTGTCTGTAATTTTTTTGTAATGACTTGGTGCTGCCTATCTTGGCCAGGGCGCTCTTGAAAAAGAGATTTTAATCTCAATGAGCCCTTCCTGGTTAAATAAAGGTTAAATAAAAAGCAAAGGTTGGATACTTTGAAGAATCTAAAACATATTTTGATTTGTTGGAAACATTTTTGGTTACTACCTGATTCCATATGTGTTATTTAATAGTTTTGATGTCTTCACTATTATTCTACAATGTAGAAAATAGTAAAAATAAAGGAAAACCCTTGAATGAGTAGGTGTGTCCAAACTTTTGACTGGTACTGTATACATTTTTTAAATGATTTGTTATTATATTATACAGCACGTTTTGTTCTCATGGAAGGAGACTTCTCATGATGAAATTAGTTGAATATCGAGCCACACACACGGTGCTACTGTATAAACAATTAGAAAGTATCACCCCCCAAAACCCTAGAAGTCACAGCAAAGGATACCGTTTCAGATTGTTGTTACTGTATTCAAACTATCTCTCTGTTGCTGCGGAGACAATTGTGCCTCTTTGCCTAAACAGTGAGTTCCTTTTTCTTTTGGGAGCCAACTTATTACCAGAGACACTTGTTGCTGCTCTCGACAAAACATAATATTTTCACACATGGGTGCCAATAATTGTAATCTCCACAAAGCATGTCTGTCTTGTCGGGCCCCGGCGAATCGCACTGTAGTCGTCTCCTGCCATGTGGAACAAAAATTCTGTTTGCACGGCAGAAAGAAGAAGGGTGGCACGCTGTCACAGAAACCTAAACATTTCTGATTGCATTTCTTCAAATGGCGCATTTTCTCCCAATGCTGTTCTTTTGAACAGATGTATAGTTAGGAATAGATAAGAGGCGTGGCATGTTGCATGTGTGGTACACTGGCTCCTAATAGGGTGTCTTTCGTGGCACTGTCTGCTACACAGGTGCCATGGCTGTGATGTTTTGACAATTTCCGTGTCTGTCACTTTGACATTGAACCGTTTCAATTTATTTCGCCGCTCCTTTATGTGCCTGCCGTGAAACAGGTCTGTTGGCATTTTCTGGGCCTATGTAGCCACTGCATGTATACTATCTACGGTAATGTAGGCTTATCCACATGCACATTTTCATGCTGCAGGCTCTCAAACTTGTACTTTTAGAGTTAGTTTTTTAGCCCATAGCAACTACTTCCCCGAGGTTACCATCAATAGATTATGCATTCAACAAAGACGTGGCGTGCACAGTCACCGCGGTGTAATCTACTCATGTCTACTCACGTGGGATTAGTACATGTTTGATAGTGTTGATGGTAAACAATGTAAACTAGGAGCTAGCCTGCAATGTTTCCTTTGTTGAGGCCTTGTCTTTCTCTCGTGCCACTCTTCATGGCTCGGAATAATAAATACCAGGAGGGAGGAAATGCATTGAGAAATCATCACAGGAGTTGATAGCTGTAAATTGTATTCCTACACAGAAATGCATAATAAAGAGCCTGGGTCTATTTTTTTATTCATAATCTTATCAACAACCACGCCGTCTGTAATGTATTCTGTTTCATATTCAGATTTGTCTCTGGCTCTCTCATGGTTAGTAGGAGGAATAAAGCGATAGTCGTTTACATACGAAGTTTGGAACAACTGCAGTGGTCCTTCGTAGCTCAGTTGGTAGAGCAAAGCACTTGTCATGGTAGTGGGTTCGATTCCCACGACCACCCATGTGAAAATGTATGCACGTATGACTGTAATTCGCTTTGGATAAAAGTGTCTGCTAAATGGCATATATTATGGGTTGCCATGGGTCTCATTCTCCACAGTCTGGTCTTGTTTATGTGATGAGCTTATGAAGTATCTTGTATTGACTCCCTCTGGTTTGTATTCACAGTAGAAGTGTATGAGCATGGGTGAACAGCACAGTGTGTGTGTGTGTGTGTGTGTGCCTACCTGTGTGTTTGTGTATGCATGTTTGTATTGTTGTTGTCATTCTGCCACAGTTCACATGACTGCATAAGGCAGATGTTATATTCATAAGGACATGCTGTCTCCATGTTGTTCAGTATGGCCCTTGTGTCTAAATTGTATTTCCCTGTACGAATGTGGCCATGCCTGATGGGAGCCATTATGAAGCTGTACTTTCTCAGTTACTCGCAGCACACACACACCCACACACACACACACATACACACACACACACACACTAACACACTAACACACACACACCTGCTACCTCCCTAGCACCATACATAGGAGTATCTCGAAGGAGTTCTGCTTCTTGCCCTTTTAATGGAAAAAAAGGGCATTCATACTTCATTGCAAAGCGGTCTATTTTTGTACTAACAGGACTAGATGAATAAGGACATTAGTCATTGCACTCGCATTATGGAATTTGTTGATCAAGAATATGCATTAAATTAGGACATACAGTTGAAGTCGGAAGTTTACATACACCTTAGCCAAATACATTTAAACTCAGCTTTTCACAATTCCTGACATTTAATCCTAGTAAAAATTCCCTGCCTTAGGTCAGTTAGGATCACCACTTTATTTTAAGAATGTGACATGTCAGAATGATAATAGAGAGAGTGATTAATTTCAGCTTTTATTTATTTAATCAAATTCCCAGTGGGTCAGAAGTTTACATACACTCAATTGGTATTTGGTAGCATTGCCTTTAAATTGTTTAACTTGGGTCAAACGTTTCGGGTAGCCTTCCACAAGCTTGGCCTATTCCTCCTGACAGAGCATGTGTTACTGAGTCAGGTTTGTAGGCCTCCTTGCTCGTACACGCTTTTTCAGTTCTGCCCACACATTTTCTATAGGATTGAGGTCAGGGCTTGGTGATGGCCACTCCAACATCTTGACTTTGTTGTCCTTAAGCCATTTTTCCACAACTTTGGAAGTATGCTTAGGGGTCGTTGTCCACTTGGAAGACCCATTTGCGACCAAGCTTTAACTTCCTGACTGATGTCTTGAGAGGTTGCTTCAATATATCCACATAATTTTCCTGCCACATGATGCCATCTATTTTGTGAAGTGCACCAGTCCCCCCTGCAGCAAAGCACCCACACAACATGATGCTGCCACCCCTGTGCTTCATGTTTGGGATGGTGTTCTTCGGCTTGCAAGCCTCCCCGTTTTTCCTCCCAACATAACGATGGTCATTATGGCCAAACAGTTCTATTTTTGTGTCATCAGACCAGAGGACATTTCTCCAAAAAGTGCGATCTTTTTGTGTGCAGTTGCAAACCGTAGTCTGGCTTTTTTTATGGCGGTTTTGGAGCAGTGGCTTCTTCCTTGCTGAGCGACCTTTCAGGTTATGTCGATATAGGACTTGTTTTACTGTGTTTCCTCCAGCATCTTCACAAGCTCCTTTGCTGTTGTTGAAATTGTTGAAAAATGAATTGTGAAGTGCATAAAGTAGATGTCCTAACCGACTTGCCAAAACTATACGTTTGTTGACAAGAAATTTGTGGAGTGGTTGAAAAACGAGTTTTAATGATTCCAACATACGTGTATGTAAACTTCCGACTTGAACTGTATGAGGGAGAAGGTAGTTCTCATCAATTATTAACTAGATTGAAACACAATTCAGAGAGGAGGTGCGAACTGTTTCACGGGATTTCAGTGTGCTGGCTGTTGTTTGACACGCATCGTAAACATTTGACAATCCAAGAGCCGGACATTTATCCCCCACTTCCCTCTTCCTCCCAAGATTCAAACCTCTACTGTGTTTTGTGGGCATTCTTCCGACAGGAATACATTGCGGCCTTTTCTCTCTTGAAGCTACAATGTGTAACTTTTTGGTGAACCGATCAAATTCACATAGAAAAATGAGTCATAGATCTGCCATTCTCATTGAAGGCAAGTGTCTCATGAGCGGTAGATCTTTTCTATGAGTTCTATTTCTATGCTCCCCGTTAATTTTTTTTTGCATCTTTTACTTTCGGTTTTGTACACCAGCTTCAAACAGCTGAAAATACAATATTTCTGCTTATGGAAAATATATTAAACAGCTGTTTTACATGGTGCAATGATTCTCTACACAATGACTGCTTGTTTTGTCACGTAAACTGGCAAACTATTTGAATTTTAGCAACCAGGAAATGGTGGTGCAATTTCTGCATAGTGCATTTTTAATTGAAACTCTCAGTCGTTTGACAAATTTACTCTGGGCCCAGAGCCATCAGCCTCTGTTTGTTACCATACGAGGAACAGATGACCGTAAGGGCCCTGTGTGGAGAGTGGAATAACAAACAGAGGATGGTGGCATTGTGCAGCCCCATTCATCCTCCCCCCCCTGTAAAGAATGGCTCCCCTTTGGGATTTATGTGACAGAGGTCCTCCACTGTGTGGCGAGAGGGATGGCTGTCTGTTTGTTGGCAGTCGGTGAGGCCTCCTTCTCTTGTTGACTCTTTTGTCTCTCTTCTTGTCTCATCTCGTCTTCTTTTCGTCTGGTCTCATATATTCTCCTTGTGCCTCCTTTTGCCTTTGATTCTCGACTTCTTTCTTGAGTTCGCATCTCCCCTTTACTCCTCTTCTTCCTTTTCTTCTAATATTGCCTCTCCTTTCATCTCCTAGTAGCTTTGAGAATGTATTTTCCCCTTCACATCTCTCTCATGCTCCCTCCAGTTCTATCCTCCCCTCACCTTCTCATCCTTCTATTTCCTCTCTCCTTCCTCTATCCTCTGAGTGTCCCCTTCTGAGGAGGCCTCATTGCTGTTTGCAAGGCATTTACTCCCGATATTACCTCTTTATCCTCTTACACACACAAACGCACACACCCGCACACACACACACACTCCCCAGAGCTCAAGCAGGTAGTTTAGCCTTTAAACCAGCATCTCACGTTCAACTCACTCAATCACCCCGACTCTACTAAAAGAGTGCCACGTGAGAGAAGCACCGGTCATGCTTCAAGGCCCATTAACGTTGCGTCGCAGTTTTGCCTCGCCGCTCTTAATGCCCTAAGTATATGCTTTGATTGTAATTGGTTACAGACACAGTCTGTAAAACGCCGACTTGGGACTCTGAGGAAAAATTTTCAACGTCTTTTTTTTGGGGGTGTCATGTTTTTCTACCTCCGCATATGTAAACAGAGTTGGTATCAAATATTTATGATAGCTGGCATGTGTGTGCATGGGCTATACATGCACTCCATAGGATCAATATATCATGCCTTCTGAGATAGGTCAGAGCTCTTTTACATTTTTTATATTTTTTATCTCTGCAGTCTGCCTGAGAGCAGATTGCACAGCTATATATACAGTGCCTTCGGATATTCAGAGCCCCTTGACTTTTTCCAATTTTGTTACGTTACAGCCTTATTCTGAAATGGATTAAAAAATAATAATACTCAGCAATCTACACACAAATAACCCATGATGACAAAGCGAAAACAAAAATACCTTATTTACATAAGTATTCAGACCCTTTGATATGAGACTGGAAATTGACCTCGGGTGCATCCTGTTTCCATTGATCCTTGAGATGTTTCCACAACTTGATTGGAGTCCACCTGTGGTAAATTCAATTGACTGGACATGATTTGGAAAGGCACACACCTGTCTATAAAAGGTCCCACGGTTGACAGTGCATTTCAAAGCAAAAACCAAGCCATGAGGTCCAAGGAATTGTCGGTAGAACTCCGAGACAGGATTGTGTCGAGGCACATATCTGGGGAAGGGTACCAAAATATTTCTGCAGTGTTGAAGGTCCCCAAGAACACAGTGGCCTCCATCATTTTTAAATGGAAGAAGTTTGGAACCACCAAGACTCTTCCTAGAGCTGGCCACCCGGCCAAACTGAGCAATCGTGGGAGAAGGGCCTTGGTCAGGGAGATGACTCTGACAGAGCTCCTAAGTTCCTCTTTGGAGATGGGAGAACCTTCCAGAAGCACAAACATCTCTGCAGCACTCCACCATTTAGGCCTTTATGGTAGAGTGGCCAGACGGAAGCCACTCCTCAGTAAAAGGCACATGACCGCCCGCTTGGAGTTTGCCACAAGGCACCTAAAGACTCTCAGACCATTAGAAACAAGATTATCTTGAATGCTAAGCATCACGTCTGGGGGAAACCTGGCACAATCCCTACAGTGAAGCATGGTGGTGGCACCATCATGCTGTGGGGATGTTTTTCAGCGGCAGGGACTGGGAGACTAGTCAGGATCGAGAAAAAGATGAACGGAGCAAAGTACAGAGCGATCCTTGATGAAAACCTGCTCCAGAGCACTCAGGACCTCAGAATGTGGCAAAGGTTCTCCTTCCAACAGGATAACGACCCTATGCACAAAACTAAGACAACGCAGGAGGACATGTCTCTGAATGTCCTTGAGTGGCCCAGCCAAAGCCCGGACTTTAACCGATCGAACAGCTCTGGAGTGACCTGAAAATAGCTGTGCAGCGACGATCCCCATCCAACCTGACAGAGCTTGAGAGGATCTGCAGAGAAGAATGGGAGAAACTCCCCAAATACAGGTGTGCCAAGCTTGTAGCGTCATACCCAAGAAGATTCTAGGGTGTAATCACTGCCAAATGTGCTTCTACGAAGTACTGAGTAAAAGGTCTGAATACTCATGTAATTGTGATATTTCATTTTATTTTTATTTTCATATATTATGGGGTATTGTGTGTAGATTTATGAGGAAAAAATACTATTTAGTTCATTTTAGAATAAGGCTGTAACGTCACAAAATGTGGAAAAATACAAGGGGTCTGAATACTTTCCGAAGGTATTGTATACAGGGGCTCGGCCCCCGACAATCTGGATTCATCCTTTATGTCATCTCGCTCTTCAATTTGCAGGGCAAATTTAATTTCCAAATTAATACCATTGACTTTTCTAATGCTCCAACAGGGGAAGATAAATGCTCCTTTGTACTGAGAGAGTTTGATAAATGCCCCTTTGTCGACAGTGGAGCCGTTTTAGGTGCTGGCTTCAAATTAATGTGCTTCCCTCAATATGCCACAGTTTTAAGAAACACTTATTTTTCTTAAAAAAGCCCAGACTTGAACCCTTTCGAACATCTCTGGAGAGACCTATAAATAGCTTTGCAGCGACGCTCCCCATCTAACCTGACAGAGCTTGAGAGGATCTGCAGAGAAGAATAGGAGAAACTCCCCAAATACAGGTGTGCCAAGCTTGTAGCGTCAAACCCAAGAAGACTCGATCATGTAATCGCTCCCAAGGGTGCTTCAACAGGGTACTGAGTAAAGGGTCTGTATTCTTATGTAAATGTGATCTTTTTATTTTAGCAAACATTTCTAAATTCGTTTTTTCTTTTGTCATTATGGGTTATTGTGTGCAGATTAATGAGGAAAAAAACCATTTAATCAATTTTAGAATAAGGCTGTAATGTAAAAATGTCAATGGTTCTGAATTCTTTCCGAAGGCACTGTATTTATATATAGAGAAATACAGCAGAGGCTCTGTGGGAAATACTTTTTTATTTTATTTAACAAGGAAAGTCAGTTAAGAACAAATTCTTATTTACAATGACAGCCTTATTTACAATGACAGCACTCCAGGCCAACCCCGGATGACGCTGGGCCAATTGAGCGCCGTCCTATTGGACTCCAAATCACTGCCAGATGTGATACAGCCTTGATTCGAACCAGGAACTGTAGCGACGCCTCTTGCACTGAGATGCAGTGCCTTAGACCGCTGTGCCACTTTGGCAGAAGACATGATTGTCAGCAATCTGGCATCACTACAGATTCAAAAAGAAAAGAGACGAGAAATAGAAACCTTAAACTGCAAAAAAGGCTTCACTTTTTGATGTTTCAATGGACAACAACAACAACAATGTTTTAAGGGGAGACGTACAGCCGAAAACACTCAGCTGACCTTTCTATGGATGTCACCCGATTTTACCCTTACACATGAGAACACCAAAAAAACAACAAAGGCCTTATTTAGCCCAATTTACCTCAGCCGTACATCATGTACCTCAATAACATGTCGCTAATACAATCACACCAGCGGTAATGACGTGGTGCACTCTGGGCCGAACAAGAGCTAACGTGGAGTCTGTGTCATATGAGACTCCACTGCCACTGTAAGAGGCCCAGGCTGGCTTCACAAAGCACTGTGTTTAATGTATCATGCATTAGGAGCATTTAGCCAGCAGCTAAAAGCAGAGCTGAACCCAGAGACCTTCCCAGGGTCATTCCCTAATGTGGAATTGAATTGCCTGGCAAAAATGGACTCGTTGCCGAACACTCAACGCTAATGGACGCCACCGTAATTGACATCAATGCTCCCCGATTGGACCATACGCCGCTCATTGACGAAACGCAGTCATCGCCTCTCAAATGGCCCATTCTGTCTTCATAACTTGCGTTTAATTTACGTTTACATATGGCTTTTATGGCTGGTTATTATTTTTCTGCATCGGTCTCCACCAAATTGCCACCTCATCAATGTAAACGGGCGCTGTAATCCTGGAAACGTAACCGGGTGCTGTGAGAATCACTGGTGTTTTGACATTTTCCCCAATCGGCTAAAAGATCTCTTGAGCTGTTGGTGATTATGCAACAAAGCTAATGCAGAGAGGTTAATGTGTTTATTTGTGTGTGTGTGTGTGTGCTGTGTGCTGTGTGCACGTCGACTCAAAGGTGCAAGAGATATTTAGCTGCTGCTGCTATGAGTAGAAGAACATCTTGATGATTCCACAGATTCACTGTTTTGAAATGCAAGCTTTGCCTGTTGGGAATGAAAGCCGTCTCCAGAGGGCTGACCTAAGAAGTCCTCTTCAATGATGCAGCATTATCTTAACGTATATGGAGCCCATCCAATACAATTACGCCAATTTTATGTTGACAGTGCGCGGCGGAACTGCTGAATATTAATGTAGCCACCATCTCCAAAAAGATGGCGTCACGCCATTAGAGAAAGAAAAAAAGTGTCATTAACAGACAGGGTTTAGCTAATTGTGATTCATTTAGAGGCTTTGACGGGGTTTAGCTGAATATGCAAATGTACGGATCCCTCTGCTCAAAATCGGATCAGGGGCCTGGATTTTGCTGCCCTGAACGTTGGTAACGTTTCATCCTGTGAGATCCAGCGAATTCAATCAGGACTTGTGCGTTTTCCCTTCATTTATCCACACGCCGAGGACACCGTCGCTATTATCATGCGGGAAAACATTTGTTGTTGCTTGATTACGCTAATGGGAACGCGTGCGAATAGGAAATGTTGAACGTTATTGAAATGAGTCTTGATTGCTGATGGCACCTCAGGTTAATTTGTATTCCCTCAGTATGAAATGTGTCTTTGTGTTTGTGTGTGTGTGTGTGTGTGTGTGTGTGTGTGTGTGTGTGTGTGTGTAGGTTTTAGTAGCGGTGCTATTTCCACTCTTTACACAGGGAGGAGGCTGTGTTAATGGGAAGATGTGTTGTATTGTATGTGGTCGTGTGTTTATGTGTAGGTAAAAGTGTGTACTGAGTGTTAGTAGTGATGAGTACAGTGAGTTTTCCCACTCCTGTCTCCTCTCCTCTCAACCTGTCAGTTTCCTCTGACGCCCAGGCGCAGTAGGAGTCTGACGGAAATACACTCCACTCCTTAACAGGGGAAGGTTGTTAAAATACACCACCACCTCAGACAAGGCCCGACATCGAGCATAACGCAATTACGTCTGTGTTTCCCAAGTAGGGAAAATAAATGACAAAAAGTTGACAATTCAAGTTTTTCAGTGTTGTTGTTTTCGCCGTTTTTGCCGTTTAATTCTAGATGTTGACTAGTTTTTAGTCCCGCTAAGCTCGCCATCAAAGAATGGCCCTTAATTGCTGAGAAGAAAAGGGGCTTTGATTTTTTTTGTTTTTTTGGAGAGGTGTTACACTCTCATCTTTTCGTATGTAATTTGGGTGAAAAGATGGAGGCAAAAGAGAATGGGTCGCCCTCTCTTTAGACTTGTGAGTGACAGAGCAAGAAGGAGAGACAGAGGAGAATAAGCAGCATGCGTAACACGTGTCATAGTCAGCCCACAAGGCCTTTGTTTACATAATATCGCACATACACTATGACAGAGGCAACAGCAATAACAGTCGATCCACGTTGGCACAATGTATAGAGATCTACGTCCATTATAATGGAAAATGAAGGTCTGACCATCCATGCGAAAGAAGTGGCTCAGGCTGAAATATGCAGAAACAAGAATCTAACCCATCTGTGGCAATTATCCAATGTGGGACAGGTCACGATAATAATAATGGAGAATTTTCTGAAGCAGAACAAAGGCATAAATGTGCGAACCAATGCAGAGCAGTGTAACGAGCCTCCAACGGCGAGATAGTAAAAGGTGGTCGTTGTATCGTTACACGCCATACACAATATTATTTTACGGCGTACCCATGTTTTATAGGGGTATTGTGACCTGGTGGTTGTTATGAACCAGAACATTTATTGCTGAGGTCACCCCTACAATTGTTCACTTGTATCCTGTGTTGTCTTCTTTCCCCAAAATGGCAGTAATTGATCAAACTTGGTTGCCAGGTAATAAATTGTCAAACTGTTTCTTTTATAAAAACTCATTTTATTCTTGATTTCTCCATAGGGGAAGCAACTTCTCTCCCAGAACGAGGGACCTTCAAACAAATGCATCAAATGTTCAGAGGAATGTTTTATTTAACTAGGCAAGTCAGAACAAAATCTTATTTACAATGACAGCCTAGGAACAGTGGGTTAAGTGTCTTGTTTAGGAGCAGAACGACAGATTTTTACCTTGTCAGCTCAGGGATTCGATCTTGCAACCTTGCGGTTACCGGCCCAATGCTTTAACCACTAGGCTACCTGCCACCTCATTTCTAAATCATCATAATAGAATCATGGGGTATCTCGAGAAACTTCACAGATGCCCTCTCCCTCCTCGCTCCATTTGTGCAAAAGGGCGGAAAATATGTTTAAACACACTGGCTGTATACTGTAGGTTTGTTTTTTATTAAAAGGCTTTTTTTCCCAGACTGCACCAGAATTTGGCTGGCTGGGGCCACTGAGATGGGCATATGGGCAGTGACCCGTCCATGTCCTCTGAAGAGTCTAAAGTCCAGACTTCAGTCGGCTGGAGCAAAGGAGAGTGGTGGGGGGGGAGTGTGTGGGACTTTGGCGGAGCGCGTTGCTAAGTTCAAGCTTTAATTCATACATTTTGGAGCTGTCTCACAGTGTGCGGCTGTGAACAAGGAGGAAAAAAGAGAGAGAGGGAGAGAGGGGGAATCATTTTCTGCCGAATGGACAGGCGCGCTCGGAACACCTGCTGGATTTCTCCTGGCGGTCGGGTCCGCGGGACTCAGTGGATGACCTCAGAATAATTCATTTCACACCTCTTCTGTTGCAGCCAGCCTCTGCTCTCCTCCTCCCTCTCCTCTCTTTCATAAGGAATGCATCGTTAGCCGCACCTGAGAGGCAGGAGAATCACTTTGAAAGTCAGCTAATATCTCTTACTGTCAACGCACTCCCTCTGAAATACTTAAGGCACTGCTTTGCAATGACTCCTTCTGTCTACTGGCGTTAGGGGCCAGGCCTGTTCACAACTGGAAAGGGAGGAAAAAATAAGCTCTGTGTGCCACTAAAAAGGCAAACTTCTTCCAAAGATAACTAAATTGCAGAATGTGTCAAAATCAATTCTGGAAGTTTCGTCTTTAACCAGTTATGGCGGAGTAATTGATTTATATTCCGGTGAGGTAGTTCCTGTGGGCGTCTAGGAAAGTTTTAGGGAGCCATTTGAGACAGAAGTGAACTGGTATTGTAGCTGTGTCATGGCCCAAACACCATTCAACATAATAATACAAATGGGTCTGCAGACAGAAATAGCAGATACAGGCGAAGATAAGACGGAGAGAGAGAGAGAGGGGGGAAAAAAGAGCAAGAAGAGAAACCTCAACAATAACACTCAATCTGCAAACTCCGACACTTTTCCTCTCCCCTCGCTGGGAGACAGCTGCTCTACCTGGCTATTCCCGGGAGATTTTGATGGATTCTTCCCTCTCGGAGGAAGCAATGACTCCTTGGCTTTAACACAGCGTGGAACAAACGAGAGGCCTTGCAGCATTTTACACAGAAATGAGCCAGAGAGACGCACTGGTCTTTGAAGCCAAATACATACTATAGGACTGGAATAGTGATGCATTTCATTTGCATCCGTCCTGTGTAAGTGGACGTGGTACAATATAGATTTACATTAGTGAGGGTCCAAAATTCATTTTGAAATACTGAATATGACTGTAGTTAGTACAGTAGAGTAGTACTGTAGATTCTGTTTGGAGAGTAAAGGGCTACTGGACGAATTTGCACCTTCATGTTGAACTTGATAGAGGTTATAATTGATCCGTAAATGTATCCCTGAGTTGACCTCCATTCACCGACTCTACGAATCCACTACCAACTGCCAATCAAAGCACCTCACGATCATCAACCACACAACTCAAACTCCAGCGCGCTCGGTCAGCGTATCCCAAAACATCTCCCGAGACAAAATTAGGCCAAAAATATTAACCAACATGCTGGATTTAGTTTCTCCTGCCACCATTTTGTCTGGCGACCGGCGGGCAAGTTTGCAGAAAACAAGTGTGATCACTTTGAGTTTTGTCCTCTGACATTGGACGGATCGTTAATTATTTAGGGCTTTCTTTGCCATGTTGGAGCTGAATTTGTGTAATTCAATGAAACAGAGAGGCGTGCCGTGGTATTCCTTCAAGAACTCCCAAGCAATCGTTGAATAATGTATGCTACAACACAAGACAGGCAGCAACCAGGCTCAGTACTGGAGATTACAGAAGCATGATAACCCCTCCTTTCATGAAAAATTAACTTCTCAGATATTGAGAAGACTACGTTTTATTTCGACTTTTTCAGATCATGTCCGGGAGAAAAAACAGTGTTTTGTGAAAATAGTGTTTGGTATTGAAGGCCTATGTTTGACGTATGGTATTTATTTATATTTTTCACAGATCCAGGCAATTTGACAGTTCTAATTTAAATCTGCACAGACTCAAAACTAACGAATGTGCCTCAGTGTCTTCAATTTGATAGCTTATATCTTTGTTTTAACTTGCCAAAAAACTTTCCCCTAGTATCTTCCAGTCCATAGAAGCGAAGCACAAGACATGAAATGAATGTCTCCGTTGAGGTTTTGCCAGTAGTTACAGTGCCGCATGATAGTTTGATGTTTGAAACCTTAAAACGGCAGCATTGCATCAGAACATCTTCCTCTTACAAATTCACTCCACATTCGCTTGCTTTTCTTTTTAAAGATATGACATACGGCAACGATAATAAGAAAAGGCTCAAACTCCCTTCGCCTGCTTTTGTGTTCCGGCAGATTTAATATCTGCCCATTTTCATATCGCATAGAAAGTTAGTCCTACGCCTGTGCTGTCATTTTGTTTCCAAATGAGTCACAGATGAAAAATACCATATTATACGGCGGAGCGCCGTCAAGCTGTCACTTAGGTAATGAAGTTGGTCCAAACCATTTGTCTTGTTTTGTCACGGTTTTTCCCCATTAGTCATACCGCCTTGCCATTAGCTCCTCAGGAGCCCCCTTCAACCCAAGGACACTTAGACTCTCCCTCCGAGTGAGACTGAGGCCCTCAAATGCTTGACGGGAGACGAAAAAGAAGAAAAGGGGTTAGAAAAAGGGACTGACACTGTCACTGACACCGTTGGGCCAGAGGGAGAAGGAGAGAAGGAAGGCCAAGTAAGGAAGGAAGGTGCGAGACAGGGTTTGCTACGTGGAGAGTTAGGGAAGAAAAGGAACACTGGCGGGGAGAACGACTTGGGAGGGGTGTGGCGGGATGGAGACAGGAAGAGTGAGAGATGGATGGCGACAGGAAGAGTGAGAGATGGATGGAGACAGGAAGAGTGAGAGATGGATGGCGACAGGAAGAGTGAGAGATGGATGGCGACAGGAAGAGTGAGAGATGGATGGCGACAGGAAGAGTGAGAGATGGATGGCGACAGGAAGAGTGAGAGATGGATGGCGACAGGAAGAGTGAGAGATGGATGGCGACAGGAAGAGTGAGAGATGGATGGAGACAGGAAGAGGGAGAGATGGATGGCGACAGGAAGAGTGAGAGCTGGATGACGACAGGAAGAGTGAGAGATGGATGGCGACAGGAAGAGTGAGAGATGGATGGAGACAGGAAGAGTGAGAGATGGATGGCGACAGGAAGAGTGAGAGATGGATGGCGACAGGAAGAGTGAGAGATGGATGGCGACAGGAAGAGTGAGAGATGGATGGCGACAGGTAGAGTGAGAGATGGATGGAGACAGGAAGAGTGAGAGATGGATGGCGACAGGAAGAGTGAGAGAGATGGATGGCGACAGGAAGAGTGAGAGATGGATGGCGACAGGAAGAGTGAGAGATGGATGGCGACAGGAAGAGTGAGAGATGGATGGCGACAGGAAGAGTGAGAGATGGATGGAGACAGGAAGAGTGAGAGATGGATGGCGACAGGAAGAGTGAGAGATGGATGGCGACAGGAAGAGTGAGAGATGGATGAGACAGGAAGAGTGAGAGATGGATGGCGACAGGAAGAGTGAGTGATGGATGGCGACAGGAAGAGTGAGAGATGGATGGCGACAGGAAGAGTGAGAGATGGATGGAGACAGGAAGAGTGAGAGATGGATGGAGACAGGAAGAGTGAGAGATGGATGGAGACAGGAAGAGTGAGAGATGGATGGAGACAGGAAGAGTGAGAGATGGATGGATGGAGACAGGTAGAGTGAGAGATGGATGGAGACAGGAAGAGTGAGAGATGGATGGAGACAGGTAGAGTGAGAGATGGATGGAGACAGGAAGAGTGAGAGATGGATGGAGACAGGAAGAGTGAGAGATGGATGGCGACAGGAAGAGTGAGAGATGGATGGCGACAGGAAGAGTGAGAGATGGATGGCGACAGGAAGAGTGAGAGATGGATGGAGACAGGAAGAGGGAGAGATGGATGGCGACAGGAAGAGTGAGAGATGGATGGCGACAGGAAGAGTGAGAGATGGATGGCGACAGGAAGAGTGAGAGATGGACGGAGACAGGAAGAGTGAGAGATGGATGGCGACAGGAAGAGTGAGAGATGGATGGCGACAGGAAGAGTGAGAGATGGATGGCGACAGGAAGAGTGAGAGATGGATGGCGACAGGAAGAGTGAGAGATGGATGGCGACAGGAAGAGTGAGAGATGGATGGCGACAGGTAGAGTGAGAGATGGATGGAGACAGGAAGAGTGAGAGATGGATGGCGACAGGAAGAGTGAGAGATGGATGGCGACAGGAAGAGTGAGAGATGGATGGCGACAGGAAGAGCGAGAGATGGATGGCGACAGGAAGAGTGAGAGATGGATGGCGACAGGAAGAGTGAGAGATGGATGGCGACAGGAAGAGTGAGAGATGGATGGAGACAGGAAGAGTGAGAGATGGATGGCGACAGGAAGAGTGAGAGATGGATGGCGACTGGAAGAGTGAGAGATGGATGAGACAGGAAGAGTGAGAGATGGATGGCGACAGGAAGAGTGAGTGATGGATGGCGACAGGAAGAGTGAGAGATGGATGGCGACAGGAAGAGTGAGAGATGGATGGAGACAGGAAGAGTGAGAGATGGATGGAGACAGGAAGAGTGAGAGATGGATGGCGACAGGAAGAGTGAGAGATGGATGGAGACAAGAAGAGTGAGAGATGGATGGAGACAGGAAGAGTGAGAGATGGATGGAGACAGGAAGAGTGAGAGATGGATGGAGACAGGAAGAGTGAGAGATGGATGTAGACAGGTAGAGTGAGAGATGGATGGAGACAGGAAGAGTGAGAGATGGATGGAGACAGGTAGAGTGAGAGATGGATGGAGACAGGAAGAGTGAGAGATGGATGGCGACAGGAAGAGTGAGAGATGGATGGCGACAGGAAGAGTGAGAGATGGATGGAGACAGGAAGAGTGAGAGATGGATGGAGACAGGAAGAGTGAGAGATGGATGGCGACAGGAAGAGTGAGAGATGGATGGCGACAGGAAGAGTGAGAGATGGATGGAGACAGGAAGAGTGAGAGATGTATGGAGATTCAGGGACACCAGAATAGTGAAGTGGAAAGGGAATGAAAGAGAAGGATGGAGAAAATAGGTAAAGGAGGACGGTAGAGGGAAGGAGCAAAGCCCTGTCCCGAATATCTTAAGGGCACTGTTTTGTTTGTCCCATGACAAGGTAGGAGTAATAGGGTACTCAGTGAACACTAACTGCTTTGAGAAAACCAAAGGCATGTAAAAGTAGAGTGCTTTTTGTAGACAGTGTTTTAGTGAACATATATCTGAACGGATGCACTGAGGGAGCCTGACTCTCCTCTCAGTCTGAGAGGGCCTTTTAGGGCCTCTATGAGGAATGGACATTCAGGGAAAGGGGAGCTATTGTGTCTGGAGTCGATGGTCAGTGCACTCGAGGCCATTGGGAGCTCTCAGAGACAGGAAACAAGTAACAGGGCTAAAAGTCAAGGAATGGGGACCCTGTTCTGTTGGAGTCAGGCTGAGCCTGGTGAGGCCACGGCTGGGGGATAGTGGACAAGGAGTAACAAGTGAAAGGCCTATTATTATTATTATAACAATTGTCATTGTGAAAGCAATTAATAATTTAATAATTAATAATACTCCCAACTGTTATTATTTTCAGAAGATAATACTTAAAAAAATATCTAAACATTTTCTTTAGTGTGTATACAGTACCTTTATGGATACTGGAGTGTCTGTCTGTATTCTATACAAGTGTATATTCACTTTTATTACAATATCTGTAAATGCACATGCTGTATTTGAATGCACAAGTCCACAGTTTGAGCACATGTTTGCACCTATGCTCCTATGTTTGGTAGAAGTGTGTGTTTCTGTTTCTGTGTATTTGTGTGTGCTCGTGTGTGTCGTTAAACAAAGTGGAGTGAATCTCACTGATGTGCGTCCCTGAGTGCTGGACAGGTTCCACGGCGTTGTTATCCGCTCGCAGATGCCAGGGGGCCAGGCACTAGGGAGGGGACTAATTACCGGACAGCTGCCCAGCAGCCCTCACCCTTCCCTGGGGACAGCCGGGCCTTGTCCACTATCCCCCAGCCGCGGCCTCACCAGGCTCAGCCCGACTCCAACAGAACAGGGCGACAGTAGAGCAAACCCATCAACAGGGGACGGGCAGACAAGGATCACCTGTCACCACGCTGACACCCCAGTCATCCCATGAGAAACGAGGGCTAATGTAACTTCGACAACTGTAGCTGGGCCACTTCATTCTCCCTCAAGGACATTTTCCATAATAACACGCTACGCCTATCTCCAGTGATGCCCACAGCCACGCCATCGGGTGGTGGTTGGATGTTTTGACAGTTGAGATGGATGTGATTGTACTCAATAGACAGAAGTCTCAGTTCACCTTTGTCACTTTCAGTCTATCCAAAATCCGAGACCATATGTAGGCTAATGGCTTTGGTGGAAACATTGTGGTCTAGGATATAAAGCTGCAATTGTAGATAATGATTGATACATCCTTTGGTGTTTTGGGGAGGTGGTGTCCTTCACCTATCGCTGAGATGGGCGCCAGGGTGCTTGTAAGAAAATTGAGGTCAGTCATGAAAGGGGGGTTGGCGGCGGGCCCAAAAAATGAAGAGCATTTTGGAAAGGTTCTCTCGCTGTTGGCATAAGCGTGAAGAGAGGAGCGAAAGGTTGAAATTATGCACCTGGAAAGTATTTGGCTCGGACAGGGGGAAAAGTGTGACTCGGTGATTAAGCCCCACAATAAAAATGATTAGAACTGCTTTTGACATTCTCGTTGCGAATAACTTCTGTTTAATTGCAATCACAAATTTTAATGCCAGTTTTATGTTCCATGGCTATAAGCTGTTTAAAGTTCAATAGCTATACTCTTTAAATCTCTTTCCAATTTCTGCTCCAAGGCAGTGAGAGAGGAAAAGGGAAAAGGAGGAAGAGAGAGAGAGAGAGAGAGAGAGACGGCGTCTGTCTCTGACCAGGAGGAGGACTCAGCGTGGCTCGGCTCGAGGCTAGTTAACTATTCAGCCACAGCATCTGTTGCAGGCTAATGGATGTTATAACCTCATAAACGTCATGAAATTGGACATTATCCCTTAATTAAAAGAACAGAGATGCATTACAATGATTACAGTGGCACTCCGCCGGACCGGCCGCCCGCCCGCAACCCACTAATGCTTCTGGAGGACGTGGGGGAGGCAGGCCGGGAGGGGAAAGTGTAGGGATAGGAGAGAGGGGGAGAGGAGGGGAATATTTTTAATGACCGGATGGCAGTCACGAGCCACAAAATTTCAGAGAGCCGCAGGGTGAGAAACCCAGAAACGTATTCTCCTCAAAAGTAATTTTCTTTGACCTTTGACCTTAGGGCCTACCTGGACCAGGGCGTCCATAAAAACTCCAGGTTGATTTGTGGCCCTCTATTTTTTTTTACACTGCCGTCGTCGTTTCGGGAGCCCTTGATGATTATTTGAGTGTCTCACACACTCAGCCGGTGATTATGGCTGCAGTGTCAGGCCCGGCGAAAACAGCTGTGCCATAAACTGCGTATAAAAACTAAGGGTGGCGCGCTTGTGTTCCACAGCACCTGGGCCAGCCGGGCGCAGTAAATATCAACGCCCCAATCAATCTCTCCCCTCCCATGAGACAACGGTGAAACCAGAGGAGAGTAACAGAGGGTGGGCCTCTTGCCCCACATTAAGCCACAACCTGGCGTTTTATTTGCTATGAGTCAAGGCTCCCGACGCTGCTGCCGTCAAAGGAGAGATTGAGAAGGTCACATGCGGCCTATGCGAGCACGGACTCAGTCATATGGTGCCAAACCCATTCACTCATACCTATCTTTACCCACAGCTGGCCCGAAATAGACTCCTCCCATGTTTCATTTGCAAGGCCACAGACTCATGTTGTGTCACCCATGTCCCAGTGACATTGGGTGACATTGGCATTGGCTGTTATGCCAATAAACCCACCCACGCACATACCCTCTTCAACGTATGCGTTACCCGCAAATGATTGCACCAATCACATGCTGAAAGTCAATCAGATAGCGATGTCTTTATGTAGTATTTAGTAGTGACACAGTAACTCTGAACCCAACCTTTGGCCCACTCCTGTTCAGTTTGGCACGACAGCCTTTATGTATTGACATTGTGCTTTTCTTCCTGGCGTATTTGTTTCAAGTTCCTTTCTATGAGGTATTTTTATGTTCGGAGATGCGTGTCAATGACACGTATGCAATACAAAAGCAACTCAAAGGAGCTTTTATTTGGGTTAAATTCCCCACACCGAGAAAATGAATGAAAATGTGCCGCGGTGGCAATGCATCAACATTAAGTATTGAAATAAAGCGACCAAGGGCAAACGGCATGTAATTTATCAACACTGTTCTACCAAGAATGAGCTTCTGTGTCCCCACGTGAAGACTTGGCAGAAGGGCTTTCAGAAGGCATTTGTTTCAGGTTTCTTCCTCTCCCCTCCCGAGTTAATTGCCTTTTGGAGGAATTCGCATAGCGAGTGTTGGGTTTCTGTCGACTTATTATTTATAACCCTTTGTTTCTGACAGGAAGGGGCTTTTTTTTCCCCTTTTGCCCCAACTAGGATGATTGATTTATTCCGTTTAACCTTGATAAGGGAGGCAATAGAAAAACAAATTGCGGTATCGACACCGCTGCTCGTGAATGGACAGCTCGCTCAGGTGACGGGGGTGGGGTGGTGGGGGGGTGGGGGGGGGGGGTTGTAAGTCGGAGGGCACTCTGGGAGGAGAGGAAGGGAGGCACACTGTACTTTGCTAAATGATGCATCCCTCCCTCTATCCCTCCATCCCTCCCTCCAGACCCACGCTGGCCTTTCTTCCCTGGCCTCCGTGGCTTTCTTTGACTCAAGGCGAACCACAATGATGATGCAGTGTGACGTTGTCAGATCCCAAATGCTCAGCCAGTGTCCCTGCTGGGACAGTCGAAAAAGCCTCATGGGATCACTAAGGGATTATTTAAGGAAGTGTGCCGGATGATTTTGAGGACGCTCTTGATCAAACACATTCTCCGTTATATCACCACCTTGAACTACTGTAGTGGTCTTGTTGACCATGGCCATGGTTTTGTGCCTAGCATCCAAAGCGTGTTAGTTAGTCTACAAGTGCTGTGTTTGATGAACGGATAACCTCTGTCTCTCCCATGCCTATCCTCATGCCCTGTCGGCTGGTTAAGAGCTGCGCTTGCCTTCCTCTGCGTCTGTATGTCTTCCTTCCTCTAGTAGTCTGTACGTCTGGCAGCACCGTCAATCTTAGTTGGCCGCCATGCCTCTGTGTCTGTCTCTCTTTGTGTAAGGGATATCAAAAGTCTTTCTTTTTTTATCATGATCTTCCCTGTGGCATATGCTCGTTCCACTTATCACACGTAACCTGCGCGTTGAAGTTCCGTCGACTCTTCTGTACCCGTGTGAAGCCTCGCATCGCCTTGTCTATTGCCTGAGACCAATGGCAAAACCTTTTTTCTTTCCCCCGTTAAATGCATTTTGTCAGTGACTAAGACATCCGAGTGAAAAAGCAAGCTGAAAACTGCGGTTGAGACATGAGATGGATGTCGTTTTCCATAGTGGGCACCTTAGTCCCAATGTCTCGCTCAATGTGCAATGCGGAGGCCCTCTGTGATCCAGGCTGTCTCAGATCTTTACAATGACGGCCTATCCCGGCCAATCCCGGATGACGCTGGGCCAATTGTGCGCCGCCCTATGGGACTCCCCAATCACTGCCGGATGTGATACAGTCTGGATTCAAACCAGGGACTGTAGTGACACCTCTCGCACTGAGATGCAGTGCCTTAGACCACTGTGCCGTACAGCTGCACTATTGAGAGCATCTTGACCGGCTGCATAACCGCTTGGCATGGCAAACGCACCACCCTCGACCACAAAGCACTACAGAGGGTGGTGCGGACAGCCCAGTACATCACCGGAGGGAGCTGAGCTCCCTGCCACCCAGTACCTCTATACCAGGCGATGTCAGAGGAAAGCCCAAAAACTTGCCAAAGACTGCAGCCACTGGTACTGGTACCCCATGTATATCTTTCCATGATTGTGTATTTTATTTTACTCTGCATCGTTGGGAATGGCTCGAAAGCAAGCATTTCACGGTAAAGTCTCCACCCGTTGTATTCGGCGCACGTCACAAATAACAAATAAATAACAAATAAATAACAAATATTTGATTGACTGACATTTGTAAATGTGATCTCCTTTATGGTATTTCATCCTTATAGTCTGGTGAGGGATGGACTACTGAGAAAACATGTCCTGTGTGTGTGTGTGTGTGTGTGTGTGTGTGTGTGTGTGTGTGTGTGTGTGTGTGTGTGTGTGTGTGTGTGTTTGTGTATGTTAATTCGGGTCCAGCTCAGACCTCACGGGGGCAGCAGGTGTTTAGGAATCCTAAAGGAAAGTGGAGAAGGGGTGGGAGGCCTGACAAGGGTCCATGAGTAGAAGGGTCAGAGTGACTCTCCACTTGAATGGAGGGAGGTGAGGAGGGACGAGGGGTAGGGAGGAAGGAGATAAGCATATGGGGACCAAATTAGACTTCTCCTTCGGCTGTCCGTTGGATGTCCAGTCATTTGTTGCAGGGCAGACTGTAATATTACCCGTTAATTAACTGGTGACATTAAGGACCGGGAGACTCGGGTAAAAATCATTCCTCTGATCAGTATGGATCTATTCCGGGGTCTTCGACTGTTGCGGTGACGCTTTGAACCGGCCACTGCTCTCGATGCACCTAAATGCCATGTCCTCCTGGATCGGGATTCATGTGCTCATAGGTATCCAGTGGGTTGCAGTGAGGGAGGGCTTTCCAGTCAAAGCTAGATCCACCATGAAATCCAGTGGGATCCACAGGGATCATCTCTAATCAATATACAAAGTTTAGGCATCTGCCCACCCTCTGGCCTTTGGCCGGTGGTCTCCAGTGGTTGGACCGTGGCAGTCGGCGAAATGCCCGTGTTGAGTTAGCTGAGCTGCTGCCTAATTAAATGTGTGAGGGAAGGTCTCCGTGGCTCACCCCTACAGGCTAAGGTTATTGACCGAGCGAAACCACCAATATCTGCTAATGTCAATGCAATCTTATTCACCTCATGCAATGTTATTCTTCAGCCATGTTGATAGCTGAGAGCGGTGGCTAGTGGCGTGTTTAAAAAAAAAAAAATCCTATTGTGTTATTGACTGTACGTTTGTTTATGTGTAACTCTGTGTTATTGTTGTAAATGAGAACTTGTTCTCAACTGGCCTACCTGGTTAAATAAAGGTGAATTAAAAATAAAATAAATAAAAAAGTGATGTGTCGTGATTTATTCACCAGCAGCTGATTGCTTAGCGATTGATAATGATTACTAAATACTTTGGCAGTCACTTCCGGTCACAAATCATTGTATAATGATACTCAGTACTTAACGAATAAATGTAATTTTTTTTCATTAAGTTTCAAATGAAAACAATGTCAATACAACTAACTACCAGGTTTTGACCTGACGAAAGATCAGTTTCGGATGGAAACGTAGTCAATAAAGCGGTGAATTGTGATCTTTAACAGTGTGAGGGCCTTCTTGTTCTATACTAGTATTCTTTATTAGCCCAGCACCTATGTTTTGAAGGATGTGCAGATGACCACAAACTTTTCAATGCAACTAACTATATCAATATGTGAGGTATATTAATCGATACACTACTCCATTTAAATTGATTGAGAAATGTGTGGAAAATGGACTCATATTTTTAGGATGTCTTACTCTAGTAATTCAAGAAGCACTTTCTAATAACATTTTCACGCCAACCCTCATACTTGGCTACATATTTCAGTGGGTCAGCTTTTCTTACTGTTTCCTATACACTATACTGAGATTTCCACACCTGATATCCTCCAACGACAACCCAACCCTACTGTAGCTAAATATTTCCAGGGAAGGCCTAAACGTCCAATAAACAAACAAAGCGTAACTACGGCGATGAGGTCACAGGGTTCATTGCAACGATTGGAAGCCAAGCGGCCACAAGTCTGGAGGTTGCGACAGTTGGATACTGTCGTCAGCCGACTGATAAGATAATGAGAAAAACATGGCGGTGCCGTCTCGGTCTGCCGTCGTACAAGTGTTCATCTTGATTATTTTGTCCAACAAACCTGATAGAATACACAGTTGTTCTCCCACTTAAGTCTATCATCAGATATGGCCATATTGGGCTCTCCAGGTTCCTGCCTATCATACTGATTATTTTGCAAAGATTGTCGTTGCTCTTTTAAAAATGCAAAGTGGTAAACTGAATTAAACTACATATGTTTTGGGATCATAAATCAACTCTATTTAAACAAAACATATTTTTTGATTAAATAGAATAATCTAGGTTAGAATGGTTGAATATATCATGGCTGACTTCAAAAGACCCAGCAGGTGGTAATGCAATCTGTGTTGTGTTGATTATTATTTCAACATAGGTTGGTTTTTATCAGAACCAATAGTTTCATTACACATTCAGGCCCCAGGGATATTTCAAATGTTGTCCCTTTTTTTTGCCTGAATTTTTTCCAGTTTGTGGAGATTCTCAACGCTAATGAAAGCATTTCCTGGGATTGTGTTGAATCATAGGAATACTTGGAAGGAAGACATGAGACTGAGGACCCCTTCAGTAAGACATTACATTAAAGTTGCTCTAATATCGGTATAGTTCAACTTTAATTACTTTAGTACCAGCTACAACTTTAGTACCAGTATAACGATGTAGGTATAAGAGCAACTTGATCCAGTTTCACTACATTTTACTCTATACCAGTCGGTCTTGCCTCTTTCTCTGTGAATGTTCGTTTTAATGCAGCTTTCGGGAGGGGGAGAAAGGGGGTCACTGCAGTGTAGCGTAGCGTATAGGCCATTCAGTGAGAGGTAGTACCTGAGCCATGAAGTGTAGAAACCAAGCGATACACTCGAGGAATCAGATCTCCGTCTCGGAAAAGGAAAGGAATGCTGATGTGAACACGCTCACCTGCAAAAGGACATGAATCACTAAGGCAGAGGGGTGGATGAGGGACTGAATACTGAGGGAGAGTAGGAAAGAGAGGGAGAGGGAGGAGTGTCTGGAGTGTACTGACCATTGAGTTATTGCTTTTCTGAAGATTTTGCTCTGATACTAACCACTTTGGAGTCTTTACAGTTCACTGCAAAGTAGGAGTTGAACATAGGAGTAAAAATACCCTCCAGAACAGGGATGAAGTCAATTTGTTTGAACCAGTGGCTTGAATAGGTTTACAGATGCTGGGAGATGAGCCTATTACCCAGCATGCATTTGTTTGAAGTACTAGATCTCGTAAGTCAAAGTTGTTTTATGAGCTCGCCTCGCATGCGACAACCATTCGCTCTGTGTGAGACTCCTACAAAATGGCTGCCCTCAGCTACTCAAATGGATCATAATTGTATTCCTAAACTCCACTCAGCAGGGCATTACATTTGGTGTTATTGACTTTGTCCAATAAACACAGTCAAACGGTTCTACCTGCGATTTCATTACACCATTGTCAATTACCGCTTGGCGCGTAAAGCATGTCGCAAATAAAATGTATGAGGTAATTTTCCAAATGCCACATAGAGCCCTGCACTCTTAGAGCAACTAGCATGTTTAATTCGAGGAGTTGTTTACCACAAATCTGGTTATGCATATGTGGGCATTACACGTTTCATTAAATAACAGGAGAGAGACTCAGGAGTAATCGCCCCGGCGTATCCGCGTCAATATATGAATCATGGCGAGGGACCAGGTAATTAAACATTTAAAAGGAGATTCTTTATCCTTTTTCTTTCCAAGGGGTACCTTAACAGCGGAGAATTTATGGTTAATAAATCAAGCTAATGAGTACAATTACCTCACACTTCTGTTTCTCACCATTATTTAAAGTGGTGTTCCTCTTTTTCCTCTCTACATCTCCTCTCAACCTCTTTAACGGCTCAGGAGTGGCTAATCTCCTAACCTCAATGTCATCACTTTTTCCATTCACACTTCCTACTCTTCCAGGTTAAACCTTGGCCAGTCAAGAATGAATCCACCTTGCTTTATTTTCCCCTCAAAAGAGGCAGTTGGGGGATGGGGTATGGTGCAGGAATGACTTGTCTGGCTGTTATTTTCTGAGATATTTGTTCATATCTTCTCTCCGTTGGTTGGAATGAAGAGGTCAGGTGTGTGTGGATGACAGGGTAAGAGATGACTCCCCTGCTAGGGGTCACAGATAAGAGCCTCAGAGATGGATAGAGAAATGAATATCCCCAACCTCCTCCCTCCCTCCTCTGCTACAGTCAATCCCCTCTGAAAACATGTCCTGAGGAAAAATACACCGACTCCAAGGTACAATGAACATGACCTTATAGCTGGAAAATAAACTGGCTAGGATTAAGACTGGCATCGAGTCTGAGTAATATTGTTATGGCTTTTAGTTGGCATGTGTATGTGTTGTCTGCTTATTGTAAGACAAAATGTGTGTGTGTGCTGTGTGTTGATGCTGTGTTTAGTGTCTATCAGTAACATGTGTGAAAGATGACACAAACGTGATTGTTTCATTTGGCAAGAGAGCGTCTGTCTGTCTGTCTGTCTGTCTGTCTGTCTGTCTGTCTGTCTGTCTGTCTGCACACTGTGTGTGAAGGATATTGTGTTTGCTTGTGTCCGTACAGAGAAGCGAGAGAAAGAGGGGTGTTTTGAGTCTGGCAAAAGTGCTGAAAATGGTATGTATTGATTGTCAGCCAGGAGTGTCAGAACAATCATCATGAATTAAACTCCTCAAGGTCTTAAGCAAAGGGGATTAACTGAATTATCTGGCCACACTTTGGCCATTCATGATGTTTTTCAGAGCAGGAGACAGAAGACTCGGAACGGCAGCGAGAATGCGTGGTGGAAGCTAATGAGGGAAGCATTCTCCATGAGAAACTAAACAACAATGTAAACACCGTTAACAACTAGTGGTTCCTTGGCCCGGCAATATTGATCCTGAATAGGCTTCGCTGCTCAACTTTTACAGAGGCTAGTTTTCTCCTGCTGGTGCTTGATAGCCAGCTGTTGTCATACCATGCAATTATGAGCCCGTGCAAAATCCTTTGCAGGGCTGCTTTTTTGTTTGTTGTGATGAGAGAGGGAGGCTACGCTAACTGTGTATCCTCATTATGGAATGCATGTAAGTGGTTGTGAGGCACAATTAAAAAACTAAACAAAGCCTTTGTCTCAAATCATCTGCAATGAAACCCCGAATTATCATTAGCACGGCAAGTTGTTTTGATGGCGGCATGTTGTTCGGCGAATCAAATGGCTCTTGTGCCTGTCTTTGGTGATTTGGCCTTTCTTTCTCCCCTCCCTTTACCCGTGGACTCTACACTCGGCTAATTAATTTGCACATTTTATTCTCAATAAAGTGCTCACAAAAAGATAATTGTGACTTTATTAACAGTTTCTTCAGCAGCAGATGGTGTTCTGCAGGCCTGCCACGTTGAATTAGTGATGACGCTGTCGTTTTATGCGCTCTCTAGTGTGGCAACCCATAAAGCTCCTCATTAAGACCACTAATTAATACCACCTCTCTCAACGTCGTATCCCGCAATTTCACCCTAAATTAGTGCAAAACAAATGCAAGCATGTAGGTAAAGCCGTCTATTAGAATTATGCATTTCCTTCTATTTACTGTAGTTGCATTTGTGTTAGCAATCCCCGTCATTATCATCATTTCTTCTATATTAAGGGCAATTAAATGCCTATTAAAGATGCCAAAGCATTTCTTGCCTTGTTTGTGCTCAGCATTTACAAGACGCAGGCAGCGCCTCTTCAGAGATACATCTCTGCAAACTCCATCGACTTAATCCTCTGATGTTTTATTAAAAATAAATTATGTCTGACTGTGCCGCCGGTAATCCGGCGCATCAAGTATCGGCAACCGCCTGAAGGAGAGTGTGAGGATTTTAATTAAGAGCACAAATAAACAAGGCAGAAAAGTGTGTGGATTAGCCGTATTTGCTTGGAAAAGAGAGAGAGAGAAAAAAAATCATAATTTCATTTTTCAATCTCGCCTTGGATCGAATCCAAGCTTCCAGCGACTTGACATATTTTGGCAGAATTTGGATTCCTTGTAGTTGGCAGAGCACCATGTGAAGGAATGGAGAGTGTTGCTCCTCTCTCAGAGGTTTCCCTGTTTACTACTGTTCCCAGACTTCTCTGGGAGATGGTACATGACCACCTTATGATCAAAGAGAACCCGGCTCCAAACGCCCACACTGCTTCCTGCCAGAGCTTGATCTCGATCAATGTGGGTGTTGGTGGACTAAAGCCTGATTTTCCCGGATCCCTGCATGCCCCGCTTCTGTGCTCCTGAATGGGAAGTCATGCTAAGTTCATGTGTGGTTAGACATGGCAGCATGATCTCAATGTGGCAGAGGCTTGATGTTGGAATGGTTAGATCCCATGGATGAGAGACAAGTAGAAGAACATGTTCATCGCGATCCACCAATACTTAGCGTTGTCTTGTTGGTTCATAGGACCAGTTGAACAAGAGGACAATCACCGTCATGGATTATAACTCAGTGCATTGTTCCCTTGCTCTTGAGAAGGTTTTAACTGAGAGTCTGGCATTACAAACCCAGAAGACTGGAGACAAGTTTTTGTGAGTTGTCTCAACTTTCCTAATAACTGGCACAATGCCAGTGTTTGAGTCCACATAAATACTATTACAGTTACTGTTAAAATGAGGGTTTTAGGCAAGAGCGCTCACCTAGCTCTGCAACGCTCCCTTTATCAGTCCGTAACCAGAGTTCTCCCGGCGCTTATAAATCCACAGAACATTGGCCATTGTAGAGCCCCGTTACTGTCGTGCCAAACAAGAATAACAAGAACAGGCCCATAATTACAGAATTTACTGCAGTTGAAAATGAACTTTCAAAAAAATAACTTCTCCCTCTCCCCATTAATGGAAAATATGGTAATTAGCTTTTCATATATTCTCTCATATATCAGGGGTGGTTGATATGACTTATTCATGACCAAGAGACGAGTATTGCTGTTTTTCTGTCCGTTTTCTTCAGCCGACTGAGAGGGACTCGACAACTGACTTTCTTTCTCTCTCAGAGATTGAGCCTTCCCCTCTCCCCTCTGATCCCCACAGGCTATGAATCAACGGTGTCATTAAGCCCTGCGCCGTTTCATCAAAGCGGGAGTCAAGCCGAAAAAGATTCTGAGGGCACGTAATCAGTTTGAGGGATGAGGGCTTTATTTATTCCCAAAACAAAATGAAATTACGCCACCTCTTGAGTGACATTTATGGACACGTTACCTGCGGTGCCTGCCGTGTTTACAAAGTAACACTGCACACAGGGGGAAAAACGCTCACTGACTGCGGAGATGCCGCAAACAAAACCACAACCCTCCTTCTGTCTGTTTCCTCCATGGTCCCAATGTGTCGTCTTTCTCAAGAGGGCGGATATGGAGCATATAGTTTCTCTCTCCCCTCCACCTGACCCTCCCTTCTTAAATCCTCTCTCTCCAATGTGCCCACACATCTGGCTGTGTTTGTGGCACGCTCAGTGTAAATTGGCTCATGGTGTCAATGGACAATTGTTCCTTATCTGCCGCTATTTCCTAAATGAAAGGTTATTAAATTAAAGGTTATTAAGCTTCTTACTAGAAGTGATGTGGCCTCGGTTTGAACCTGACCAAACACGCAAGCAAAAACGGGTGACCTCAGTAAAAACAAGAACAAATCTCTCTGTTTTGCCTTTCCTCAGCATTGAAACAAATGATTATTTCATGAAGTGTTAAACAACCAGGCGTTGTGTGTTCATTCCATAAATTAGGAGTTTAAATATGGTGGGCTCACAGAATTATTAGCGCCCGTAGCATCGCTAAAGACGCCTGTAGCCTGTACGGGTGAAGGGAAAATACTCCTTCTTTAATGAAGAGGTTGCAGAGGAGGACAGGCGATGTAGCGCAGCGAACAACCGTGACCACCGTCACTTCCGCCAAGGCTGGGGTGTCACACACCGCTGTGATCATTACTTACCCACCGACACCCAATGTCATGCACAATATCCCCAGGTTTGCCCTTCATTGTGCGCTGTGCCTTCCTCCGTGGCCCCTCGCTCGCATAATGATAACAGGCAGCAATTACACCCAAAGGCATGCATGGGCACACAGACACACACACACACACACACACACACACACACACACAGTAGAGAGCTGCAAACAAACAGACCCCCCCCTCTCCCGCCTTCTTCTCCCTTGGCCTTTTTGTTTGGGAGGGAATATAAATATCCTCATAATAGAAAGAGGCCTGCTCTTGATGCATTTTCAACAGTCCACTGCTTCAATTACATGTATTTACTTACAAGTCTGAATGTTTTTTCTGCCTGCCGCAGTCCGATTTGCTTTGAATGGTAAATGAAAAGGTCTCAGGTACTATTTTTGCAATGTTTTTCTGGTTCTTCGCTTCGTCAAGTGCCCGGCAATGTCGGGTTCTCTGAACTTTTTTACACGCAAAGGTTTCAATAAATCAGAAGCCTAGGATGTGGTGCTCCTACTACAGTCATACTAGCTTAAAGGAATCATTTACAAATTGGGATACCTGGCTAAAACTCCACAATGGAAGCCTCTGAGGGGGTAGGGGTCCAGGAGGGAGACGAAGGGAATTTGTCACAGTGGTCATATGGTTCTGTTCCATTGCGGGAGGAGCATTGGAGGCAGTCATGCTATCGCTCTGCCAACAGGAAATGTACGCATTATGCAAAGCTGATTTTTGAGCCGGGGCTTGATTTCACGGCACTGTATATACAGTAGGATGTCAGTGTATGGATATCTTGGGACACGGCTCAGGAGGCAGGCTCACTGGGAGGCGTGGGTAGTGAGATCATGATTATACCTCTGTCTCAACCCCAGTATCGCCGTCACTGTGCTGCTAGAATGCTCTAGTCTCCTTCTTCAGGATGGTGCTCTCTAGGCATTTAGCATTGACTTAACTGGCTAGGTTTACTGACTAATACAGTGCCTAATTGGTTAGTATCATTACCATGGGACATCTAGTACTGTTACTAATAATAATGTGGTCATTTAGCAGATGCTAAGAGCTTGGCAAGTTAAGGTATCTGTCCAGTGTTACTGATTGTTTCAATTCATTCAAATATGAATTAAATGTCCTTCCAAAAACCCGGATGTCTTAGCTGTGTCTGAATCCTGGCTTAGGAAAACCACCAAAAACCCTGAAATCTCCATCCCTAACTAAAACATTTTCCGCAAAGATAGAACTGCCAAAGGGGGCGGTGTTGCAATCTACTGCAAAGATAGCCTGCAGAGTTCTGTCTTACTATCCAGGTCTGTACCCAAGCAATTCGAGCTTCTACTTCTAAAAATGAACCTTTCCAGAGACAAGTCTCTCACTGTTGCCGCTTGCTATAGACCACCCTCTGCCCCCAGCTGTGCCCTCGACACCATATGCGAATTGATTGCCCCCCATCTATCTTCTAAGCTCGTGCTACTAGGTGACCTAAACTGGGACATGCTTACCACCCCGGCCATCCTACAATCTAAGCTTGATGCCCTCATTCTCACACAAATTATCAATGAACCTACCAGGTACAACCCCAAATCTGTAAACACGGGCACCCTCATAGATATCATCCTAACCAACTCGCCCTCCAAATACACCTCTGCTGTTTTCAATCAAGATCTCAGCCATCACTGCCTCATTGCCTGCATCCGTAATGGGTCTGCGGCCAAATGACCACCCCTCATCACTGTCAAACGCTCCCTAAAACACTTCTGCGAGCAGGCCTTTTTAATCGACCTGGCCGGGGTATCCTGGAATGACATTGACCTCATCCCGTCAGTAGAGGATGCCTGGTTATTCTTTAAAAGTGCCTTCCTCACCATCTTAAATAAGCATGCCCCATTCAAAAAATTTAGAACTAGGAATAGATATAGTCCTTGGTTCACTCCAGACCTGTCTGCCCTTGACCAGCACAAAAACATCCTGTGGCGTTCTGCATTAGCATCGAATAGCCCCTGTGATATGCAACTTTTCAGGGAAGTTTGGAACAAATATACACAGGCAGTTAGGAAAGCTAAGGCTAGCTTTTTCAAACAGAAATTTGCATCCTGTAGTACAAACTCAAAAAGTTCTGGGACACTGTAAAGTCCATGGAGAATAAGAGCACCTCCTCCCAGCTGCCCACTGCTCTGAGGCTAGGAAACACTGTTACCACCGATAAATCCACTATAATTGAGAATTTCAATAAGCATTTCTCTATGGCTGGCCATGCTTTCCACCTGGATACCCCGGTCAACTGCCCGGCACCCTCCACAGCAACCCGCCAAAGCCCCCACCATTTCTCCTTCACCCAAATCCAGACAGCTGATGTTCTGAAAGAGCTGCTAAATCTGGACCCCTACAAATCAGCCGGGCTAGACAATCTGGACACTCTCTTTCTAAAATGATCTGCCGAAATTGTTGCGACCCCTATTACTAGGCTGTTCAACCTCTCTTTCGTATCGTCTGAGATTGCCAGATATTGGAAAGCTGCCGTGGTCATCCCCCTCTTCAAAGGGGGTGACACTTTAGACCCAAACTGCTATAGACCTATATCTATCCTACCCTGCCTTTCTAAGGTCTTCGAAAGCCAAGTTACCTTCCCCGCTATGCAATCTGGTTCCAGAGCTTGTAATGGGTGCACCTCAGCCACGCTCAAGGTCCTAAACGACATCATAACCGCCATCGATAAGAGACATTACTGTAAAGCCAAGGCTTTAGACTCTGTCAATCACCACATTCTTATTGGCAGGCTCGACAGCCTTGGTTTCTCAAATGATTGCCTCGCCTGGTTTACCAACTACTTCTCTGATAGAGTTCAATGTGCCAAATCGGAGGGCCTGTTGTCCGGACCTCTGGCAGTCTCTATGGGGGTGCCACGAGGTTCAATTCTTGGGCCGACTCTCTTCTCTGTGCAGAAGTGATGTGATGTTGCTCTTGCTGCTGGTGATTCTCTGATCCACCTTTATGCAGACGACACCATTCTGTATACTTCTGGCCCCTTGGACAATGTGTTAACTAACCTCCAAGCGAGCTTCAATGCCATACAACTCTCCTTCCGTGGCCTCCAACTGCTCTTATATGCAAGTAAAACTAAATGCATGCTATTCAATCGATCACTGCCCACACCTGCCCGCCCATCCAGCATCACTACTCTGGACGGCTCTGACTTAGAATACGTGGACAACTACAAATACCTAGGTGTCTGGTTAGACTGTAAACTCTTCTTCCAGACTCACATTAAACATCTCCAATCCAAAATTAAATCTAGAATCGGCTTCCTATTTCACAACAAAGCATCCTTCACTCATGCTGCCAAACATACCCTCTTAAAATTGACCATCCTACCGATCCTCGACTTCGGCATGGTCATCTATAAAATAACCTCCAACACTCTACTCAACAAAATGGATGCAGTCTGTCACAGTGCCATCCGTTTTGTCTCCAAAACCCCATACACTACCCACCACTGCGACCTGTATGCTCTCGTTGGTTGGCCCTCGCTTCATACTCATCACCAAACCCACTGGCCACAGGTTATCTACAAGTCTCTGCTAGGTAAAGCGCCGCCTTATCTCAGCGCACTGGTCACCAAAGCGGCACCCACTGGTACTACGCGCTCCAGCAGGTATATCTCACTGGTCACCCCCAAAGCCAATTCCTCCTTTGGTCACCTTTCCTTCCAGTTCTCTGCTGCCAATGACTGGGACGAACTGCAAAAATCACTGAAGCTGGAGACTCGTATCTCCCTCACTAGCTTTAAGCACCAGCTTTCAGAGCAGCTCACAGATCACTGCATCTGTACATAGCCCATCTGTAAACAGCCCATCTATCTACCTCATCCCCATACTGTATTTATTTATTTATCTTTGCACCCCTACTTGCACATTCATCTTCTGCACATCTACCATTCCAGTGTTTAATTGCTATATTGTAATTACTTCGCCACCATGGACTATTTATTGTCTTAACTCCCTTATCTTACCTCATTTGCACTCACTCATAGACTTTTTTTTATTTCTTTTTTTCTACTATATTATTGACTGTATGTTTTGTGTATTCCATGTGTAACTCTGTGTTGTTGTATGTGTCAAATTGCTATGCTTTATCTTGGCCAGGTCGCAGTTGCAAATGAGAACTTGTTTTCAACTAGCCTACCTGGCTAAATAAAGGTGAAATAAAAGTTCCCAGAAATGTTCCATATGCACCAAAAGCTTATGTCTCTCAAATGTTTACATCCTTGTTAGTGAACATTTTTGCTTTGCCAAGATAACCCATCCACCTGACAGGTGTGGCATATCAAAAGCTGATTAAACAGCATGATTATTACACAGGTGCACTTTGTGCTGGAGACAATAAAAAGTCACTCTAAATTGTGCAGTTTTGTCACACAACAAAATTCCATAGATGTCTCAAGTTGTAAGGGAGCGTGCAATTAACATGCTGACTGCGGGAATGTCCACCAGAGTTGCCCGTTTAATTGAATGTTAATTTCTCTACCATAAGCCGCATCCAATGTTGTTTTAGAGAATTTGGCAGTACGTCCAACCGGCCTCACAACCGCAGACCATGTATAACCACGCCAGTCCAGGACCTCCACATCCGGCTTATTCACTTGTGGGATTGTCTGAGACCAACCATCTGGACAGCTGATGGAACTGAGTTTTTTTTTTTTGTCTGTAATAAAACTTGTTTGTGGGGAAGAACTCATTCTGATTGGCTGGGCCTGGCTCCCTAGCTGGGCAGGGGCACCTGCCCAGTCATGTGAAATCCATAGATTATGGCCTAATTCATTTATTTCAATTTATTAAAGTAAAATTGTTGCATGTTGCAGTTTTTTTTCTCTTCAGTATAGTTTGTTTACTGAAGGGTTTTTCTCTAATATACACTGACTGTACAAAACATTAGGAACACCTTCCTAATATTGAGTTGCATCCCCTTTTGCCCTCAGAACAGCCTCAATTAATCAGGGCATGGACTCTACAAGGTTTCCACAGGGATGCTGGCTCATGTTGACTCCAATGCATCCTAGAGTTGTCAAGTTGGCTGCTAGTGAATCTCTACTCTGAATAGCTCCTTCCAGCTCATCCGACAGCTACTCAATTGGATTGAGATCTGGTGACTGGGCAGGCCACTGCAGTAAGCTGAATTCTTTCATGTTCATGGAACCATTCCTGGACAATCCTAGCAGATGAATACACTGCTGCCATGAAGGGATGCACCTGATTGGCAATGCTATTCAGATATCCTGTGGCATTCAAATGTTGCTCCCCTTTATCAAGGGGCCCAACGTGTGCCATGAAAACACACCCAACACCACCAGCCTGCAATGTTGACAGGCGGCATGATGGTTGCATGCACTCCTGGTTTTCTCCACACCCTAGTCCTCCCATCACCGTGAAACAGCAGAAACCAGGATTCATCAGACCAGGCAATGCTTTTCCAGTTCTCCAGGGTACAATGCTTTCATTCCTTAGCCCACTGGAATCGCAGTTTCTGTTTTCTTGCTGGAAGAAGGGGAACTCTGTAAGTTCGTTTATTGCCGTGTGTCAACGTACGACGAGTTGTCCATTCTTTTATGGGTCTTTGGGCACCAATGTTGTACTGGACTGTCAGTTGACTAACTGTAGCTTGTCTCTTGTTCTGCACTATATGTTTTAGCCTCCTTTGTCATCTGTCATCAATGACCTGTTTTTAACCAATCACCTGTTCAGTCTATGTCATGGAATGAGCAGTTTTTCCTAATGTTTTGTACACTCAGTGTATGCTTTGCCACAGCGATAAGTATAGGACTAGTCAACAACATTATTTGGGCTTTTAAAAATGCGATTTTCACTGTACAGTTACTTTAACACATTCAGTGCATTTAGTCCATGCAGTAAACGAACCCATATCTCTGGTCTCAAAGAAACCAAGTCAACGGAGCCATGTAATGGATAATTAGGAAAACACCAATTGACGTATACCACAGGCTAACCAGCTATTCATTATTGAGTCATCAACGGACCAATTAATTGTTCATGTTTGCCATTGACACAATCAATGGATTAAGTGGTAACACCACACGGTTGTGTTACTCAACCACCACAGGGCCCAAAGTCTCATTGCCCAGTTGATGGTCGTTTTAAAAGGGTCGCAAGCCTGTCTTCCGTAGACTGGGAACCGAGCAGCAACTGTATTAAGTTGCAAGACTGGAGAGTGCTGATAGAGGACGGCTGGCCACGCTGTTTAATTGTGGGACTTTGTGTGGCAAACTTGGGTGGATGGAGGGAAGAAAAAAAAAGAGCGAGCTAAATGGAGAATGTTAAATATTGAAGTGGTTGCCGGGGGGCTAATGAAATTAACAATGCAAGTAAACAGCCTCCTGTGTGTGTCTCCTCTTTTCCCTCGCTCTCTCCCTCCTTTCTTTTCTCCCATTGGCTCATTATCGAAGGAAGGCTTTAGGGGTTGTGAGTGAGGGGTCGGTAGGAAGTCGTGTGCATGTGAGAGAGAGCGAGAACAGGTGGGATAGGATGTAATACAAGGTCAGGCAACACCATAATTCCACCATCTCCATCCCTCTCCCCCCTCCCTCCCTTCTTCTTCGGACGTCTCTCAATTCTCCCCATCTCTCCATGACTCAGCTTCCCAGGCCAGCTTCTGCTACCATGCTGCATCGGCTAAATATTACTATTCCAGGGTTTTTTTTGGATCAAAATGGGACTTAGGTGGTGGGGGCATTTGCAGTTTTAAAGCAAATTTTCTGCAGTTCTACACATTTTGCTATGGCTTATGCTGCTGTATCTGAGTGACTCAAACAGTCTAACAAAATAAATGGGCCCCACACACAAAAATACTGCATCCCCCCCCAAAACAATAAGAGAGATTCTCCCTGATTGTGCCTATTTTGGTGATCGCTAGTTCTCAAATATTATCTTATTTAAAAATATATAGGTCCATTATTTTTTCTGCGTACTTTATATCAGATTTTAGTCGTTTAAGTTTACATTGAAAAGTTTTTTCATCCTGAAAATGATTATGATTATATTCGCATTTTTATTTGTTATTGTTTGGACAAAGGCCACCCGAAAAAACCACTTAGGCAGCCCACCCAAGATATTTCTATGCATAAAACACCCTGCATTTACTGTTATTTGTGTCACTGGTAGCTTTTTAAAGCTTTCTAATATGAGCTATCATGGGGCGATATTCGTAAGTCAATTGTTGAACTAGAGAGAGGGAAGGGCAACCTGGGGTTACTCATATGCCACAGCTGAATCTTTCTCTTACACCTTTGTTGTTTCAGGACGTTCAGATAGAAATACATTAGAACAGCTTCATGCTGACATATCTAACTGCATCACTCAAAATGTTACATCCTCTTGTGTTCAATCCAAAGTTAGACTCTGAGCCTTGAAGGAAAGTACTAACTATACGTAGCTAACGTAAATGAGCAGTTGGATATCTACAACAGCAAAAAAAATGCTTTGTTTATGCGTGCTTCAAAAGAACATTGATTGATATATTTGATGTAAACCTGCTTTGTTTCTCCTTCTGTGATGTAGAGCTGCATAGCCTTGTTCTTATCTGCTCTGAAGAAGTATGACATATTTGATATCAACTAGCTTTGTTGGACTTAACTGTATCAATAGTCTTTTTTCACAGTTGTTTTGGAGGGAGATATTATTGTTGGGTGCTGGTGCTCTGGTTGGCTGTGTCTGAGGTCTTTCAGGCTGAAGCCAGGCAGGCAGAAGGCTGTGGTTCTCCTTGACTGTGCCTTCCCCTTCCTTGGAACAGGGCCACGGTGTAGCGAGCTGGAAACCCACGAGGAGCAACTCATCCCATTTAGACATGCTTCCTGAGGGCAGCACCGGACAGCTGGTACCTAGCTCACACACACACACACACACACACACACACACACACACACACACACACACACAGTGCAGAGGCGCATACACGTGCACATGGACACACACACTAGACACACACACACGTATTCCTACTCATATGCACATGTTCCTTCTTTCTCTCTCTCATGTGTGCGCACATGAACACACACCATGTCTTACCTACGCACACACTGGTCTAGTTGGTGGATGGCATTGACTCGGGAAGGCGCTCAGCCCGGTTGGAGGGCTCGCTCCTCTCCTGAAGAGGGCAGGCTCTTAGCAGATGTGTGTCTCAGGGGCCTGCATAAATCCTGTTCGACTGCTCCTGTGAAAGGAGAGAAGCTTAAGAAATCAATTTTGTCCCCATTAATCTGCTTTCTCCTCCCTTTGTCATTCTGACTTACCAGTCTTTATTTAACGCCGGTAAACTGTGACTTAGACGGCCACATTTAAAGGGTCTGTTGTTATTTTTATACAAATAAATCATTTTATTCTGTGAACATGGTGGATCATTTTTATTTTTTTCATTTTAGTCAGTGAATATGGTGGATTAGATGTTTTATCTTCTAAGCCCACTCTGTTTTTTGAACAAAGGGTACAGAGTGGACGGGGAATAGTAAAGGAAAACACCCTGTTTTGAAGCAGGTGTTTTTTTATAAAGTTGTGATGCCAACTGTTTCTTTGGGGGGAGGGTTGTTGCCGTGGGTCTAGTTTATGTGGACTGCTTCAGTGGCCTAGAAAGGAAGTATTCATGTTGAGGTTGAGCTCAGTGTTGTTATCAACCTTTTCTGCTATCGACGGTTTCTACACAGCGTGACTAACTTGATGATATGATTGACCATTATGACATTTTGACTTTTCAAACATAGAATTACACTCCAAGGCCTCATGCCATGGCTCCACAATGTCCCGTTATCCCATTGATAGCCGTTAACCTTGTAACTTTGATCAAAGCTAAGGTTAGCTAGCACTGGCATTGGTCTCGTTGCTTTTATCTGTGAATCTCCAGTCTCCCATAGACACCACCGTCGGTTGTTAGACTACCTCACCCATATCATTTCCCCTCCATCTGTAATCCATGATTTACTGCTTCTGGATTGAATGCCTTGACGAAGGACGAAGTAGGAAACGTTGCTTATTATTGACGATTTTACTTAGCAAGTGCTGTTTTTACAGTGGGCTGTGTACGAGGCCATTTCAAACAGGCCCATTCATCCACCATACAAAGGCTTCTTGCTCCTATATGCACCTACGAACACAGAATTGACATTAGGTGGGCAAAAGTTTATGTTCTCAGTTCTTTAATGTCACCTAATGAACTGATGAACCAGTTCTTCTGTACTACAGACTGATAGTTAGACTCAATATAACATAGAGAAACAGAACCAAAATATCCATCATCCTCCACTTTGCCTCACTTCCCACTGCGTGTAATTTCCACCATAACCATCTTTCAAGACAAGCCCGAGATTAGCCAATGTTCTAGTCGCCTTGGAGACATTTCCTGTTCCCTTAATAAGGTGAAGAGTGGAACATGAAGTTTTAGACCCCCCCCCCCCAGATGCCTTCAGCCCCACATGTCCATCTGGAGTCCTCTGATGAGGGACAGCTGGGGTCAGGGGGCATTCTGACTCTTCAAATGGGATGTAGTGGCCCAGTGGATCTTGTCTACAGATAGGAAGCCTTCTCCTCAGAAAGAAAGAGAGAGCGAGAGTGAAGGAGAAAGCAAGAGATAAAGAGAGATGCCACAGAGAGAGAAAGAGAGATTTAAAAAGGAGGGGAAAATAGTGTAAACTAATCCCCTGATATCCAGGGCTGTGTTTTTTTAATTGGCCGCACAGAGCAAGTTTTGAAAGACAAGTTGACAAGTCCAAGTTGAGTGTTTCTTCCTTTTGAAAGAAGGAAAAGGAAATGTGGCATTCTAAGGTTTCAAGGTGACTTTTGTTGGTGTTGCGCAACCCTTTTGTGCAACCTATGAGCCTAATCTTTTCATATATTTTCGTAAAACAGAGTTGATTTAGTGAAAATGGATGTGGACAACGCTCAAATCAAAATCGAAGGTACACAAACAAGACTAACCAAATTTCTAACACCGTGTCCGCCAAGAATGTATATTTTGAGGGATATATGGGGGGAACATTGTTCAGTTTTGCATACCCTGCATTGTTTGACTGTAATGAAGAAACAATGCATGTCAAACAAGTGCTTCTGTGGAGGCACGACTCGCCACATGAACACTGCTCGTCGCATTTGCATTGTTTTGAAAGTAGCCTGGCGCTTGAACATGGTAATTGATTTTGCAGACCCTGCTGCCTGTGTGTGGCTCTGTGTACAGCATCTTTGATTATTTTTTTTTAAGGGGGTAGATCAGCTTTAATATTGCAGATAGATTGTAGCTTCCATCAATGTAATTGTTTGCATCACTTCCAATCCCCCATATATTTTTATGCAAATAGTGGGGCAAAAAAGTATTTAGTCAGCCACCAATTGTGCAAGTTCTCCCACTTAAAAAGATGAGAGAGGCCTGTAATTTTCATCATAGGTACAAAATTAGAAAAACAAAATCCAGATTTCTTTTTGCAAATTATGGTGGAAAATAAGCATTTGGTCACCTACTAACAAGCAAGATTTCTGGCTCTCACAGACCTGTAACTTCTTCTTTAAGAGGCTCCTCTGTCCTCCACTCGTTACCTGTATTAATGGCACCTGTTTGAACTTGCTATCAGTATAAAAGACACCTGTCCACAACCTCAAACAGTCACACTCCATACTCCACTATGGCCAAGACCAAAGAGCTGTCAAAGGACACCAGAAACAAAATTGTAGACCTGCACCAGGCTGGGAAGACTGAATCTGCAATATGTAAGCAGCTTGGTTTGAAGAAATCAACTGTGGGAGCAATTATTAGGAAATGGAAGACATACAAGACCACTGATAATCTCCCTCGATCTGGGGCTCCACGCAAGATCTCACCCCGTGGGGTCAAAATGATCACAAGAACGGTGAGCAAAAATCCCAGAACCACACGGGGGGACCTAGTGAATGACCTGCAGAGAGCTGGGACCAAAGTAACAAAGCCTACCATCAGTAACACACTACGCCGCCAGGGACTCAAATCCTGCAGTGCCAGACGTGTCCCCCTGCTTAAGCCAGTACATGTCCAGGCCCGTCTGAAGTTTGGATGATCCAGAAGAAGATTGGGAGAATGTCATATGGTCAGATGAAACCAAAATATTACTTTTTGGTAAAAACTCAACTCGTCGTGTTTGGAGGACAAAGAATGCTGAGTTGCATCCAAAGAACACCATACCTACTGTGAAGCATGGGGGTGTAAACATCATGCTTTGGGGCTGTTTTTCTGCAAAGGGACTAGGACGACTGATCCGTGTAAAGAAAAGAATGAATGGGGCCATGTATCGTGAGATTTTGAGTGAAAACCTCCTTCCATCAGCAAGGGTATTGAAGATGAAACGTGGCTGGGTCTTTCAGCATGACAATGATCCCAAACACACTGCCCGGGCAACAAAGGAGTGGCTTCGTAAGAAGCATTTCAAGGTCCTGGAGTGGCCTAGCCAGTCTCCAGATCTCAACCCCATAGAAAATCTTTGGAGGAAGTTGAAAGTCCGTGTTGCCCAGCAACAGCCCCAAAACATCACTGCTCTAGAGGAGATCTGCATGGAGGAATGGGCCAAAATACCAGCAACAGTGTGTGAAAACCTTGTGAAGACTTACAGAAAACGTTTGACCTCTGTCATTGCCAACAAAGGGTATATAAGTATTGAGATAAACTTTTGTTCTTGACCAAATACTTATTTTCCACCATAATTTGCAAATAAGTTCATTACTGGATTTTTTTCTCTCATCTTGTCTGTCATAGTTGAAGTGTACCTATGATGAAAATTATAGGCCTCTCTCATCTTTTTAAGTGGGAGAACTTGCAAAATTGGTGGCTGACTAAATACTTTTTTGCCCCACTGTATATACAGTACCATTCAGAAGTTTGGACACCTACCCGTTCAAAGGTTTTTCTTTATTTTACTATTCTACATTGTAGAATAATAGTGAAGACATCAAAACTATGAAATAACATATATGGAATCATGTAGTAACCAAAAAAAGTGTTAAACAAATCTAAATTAATTTGAGATTTGAGATTCTTCATAGTAGCCAGCCTTTGCCTTGATGACAGCTTTGCACTCTCTTGGCATTCTCTCAACCAGCTTCATGAGGTAGTCACCTTTCTTTAACCAATAATTGTCTTTAATTCAGGGCCGACAGACAAATTCCTAACTTTCTCCCCCTTCATCTTTCCTCTTCCATTTTTGCTGTAATGCTGCAATAAGTTGGTTGTAATTTTGGGTAGAGCAGACATTTCCATATGTTTTTGTTAGCTGCATGTGGACATAACGCCAGGAGTCCTATTTGTGATATAATTTACGAAGATTATCCTTTTTTTTAATTGTTTTTTTATCAGTTAGTATATTTGAATTTAACCACAATATTTGTTGTATAGTTTATGTCTTTTCTGGTGGATTAAACTGAAATTGCAACCAACTTTCTATGGCTTGTTTTAAAAATAGCAATATTTGGGAGATGATTTCCCTTTCAAATAACTGAAAGTTAGAGGTTGTAATATGAATAAAGAGGAAAAGGCCATTCTTGAACATAGGGTGAGACTTTCTTACTAATTTGCTAGATTACCCGTTTGGATTTAAGTAAAAATGTTGTATGAGTGAAGCCTTTAGTGAGAGGTTTAATGCTTACCATAATTTGGTTGTAACCCAGAGAGGTTAGGAAAAGTATTCTAGATCATCAATGATGCTGTAGAGGGATCCAAAGTGTGGATTTAAAAAAACACATGAATCATCAGCGTACAATGACACCTTTGCTTTTAAACCCTGGATTACTAATCCTGTGATATTATCGTTGGATCTGATTTTAATAGCTCACATTTCGATGTCTCGATAGACATGCCGATAGTGGACAGCCTTGTTTTACTCCTCTTGACAGTTTAAACTTTCTGAGAATTAGCCATGATTTACTATTTTAAACCTAGGGTTACTATACATGATTTTAACCCATTTTATAAGAGATTCTCCAAAATTGAAATATTCCAGGCATTTATATATAAACTTCAGTCGTACTTTATCAAAAGCCTTTTCAAAGTCAGCTATGAATAGGAGGCCTGGTTTCCCAGATGTTTCATAGTGTTTTCAGTACTTGCCTTATATTGTCTCCAATGTATCGTCCATCTGATTCGAATGAATAATGTCCGACAATACCTTTTTAATTTTATGCGCTATACATTTTGCTAGAATCTTTACATCACAACACTGAAGTGTAAGGGACCTGTCGTGGAAATTCAGTACTGAGAGAGACTTGGTCATTTCTTCAAACAATCATCTTTATTTAATATTGATTAATTATTGCAATAATGAAACGTTTGACCCCACACTCCGAAGTGGGTTGCCGAGTGCCTAACTGATAATGGGAAAACGGATGTTATATAGGACATAAAAATGCTTAGTCAGCCTGGTTCCAACCTTCCAATAAGTCCCCATGATTCATGTCCTGGTTATCTGCACAGGATGTTATTTTACTTCCAACCTGGCTTAGTTTCCCAGATGCCGGGAAGATGAGACAATGAGGCATTGTTCTAAACTTTTTCAGGATATGTCTATCTCGGTTCACACACACCACATCTTGTCTATGGAATGCCAGCTTTTTGGTTTTTATCACCAAGTCATTGTCAGCTGAAGCAGACTAACTGCAGGAAGCTAGAGTGGAAACCATCTCTTTACAGAGACAAATAAATAAAACAGAACAGAAATAACCTTTTATTTGTTAAGTATTAATTGCTAACTATTAATATTAAACACATCCGGTAAATATGTAACTTTTCTACCACATTCTCCCATTTTGAGAATTCTCTCAATTAAAAGTGAAATGACATGGTTTAGAAAGACATTACACAGATGATAAAACCGAATGAGGCAACAAACAACTTTTAACTTAATCATAAAACACTTCCTTGCACTACTATATTAAATGATCATCCGTTGGTTCACTGAGTTTTTACCTTAACATAAAATATTCTTAATTGGAATGATATAAACATTCAAATATTGTTTAGAAATTCTCAGCAATCTAAATCAGAGTACATTTTCCATCAGTACAAAACAATTCATCATGTCGATACTGAACATACCCCCATTGGTCAGCATGGTAGAAATAACCAATTTCCATCCCCATAGAATTCAGGTAGTGACTCCCTGTTTAAGTCACATTTCTTCCGTTTAGTGCCTAATGAACATGACCCAGGACAAGCATCATGATCCCAATATGTATAAGGCAACGCCTTTGGCTTTGTGCCATTAGCACAAACCTATAGTTCCTGAGTATTATCATTATCATAAAAAATTGCAATTTGGCAATGGATATAAATAAAATAGTTTCGGATCAGTTTCACTCTCAGGATCAGAGTTCACCTCTCCATTCACCAAGGCATGCTAATTGCTCCACTCATATAGTTTTCAACATACTAAGAACTTACTCAAATCATTCAGTTTCCAAATCATAATTCAAACCCAAAATGTTGAATGACATTCCTCAGTGATTCACATTGGTTCTATAACTCAACATTAAAACCCTCAATTTAACAGACATCAACACTGGCAGAATGTACATTTATATTAACATACAATTGATTCACCTTAAAATTAACCCAATTAATTCTCATCAGGGATATAATCACAGATCTTAATGCATTCGTAGCCTAAATTACTATAAATTTAGCAGTGTGTAAACCTCCTCGATCAACCTGATACCCCAGATAACAATTTCAGACAAGTCTAAATCATTTACGGGCACAGTTGTCCAACCCCCTCCCTTTCCTGGCACTCAATCTTCTTTCTTAATTTTTCTTCTTCAGATAGCTTCACAATTCAAAGTGGATGTTCTATGATAATGTCCCAATTTCAATGTCTCAATTTCAATGTCTCACCTGAACCCCACCACAACTCTTGATAGAAGTGGTGCAGGACAAGGCCATAGTGAACGCCATTTCTTCAGCCGGTTAGAGGGGGTTTTGGGGTCCACCCCATTTGGTCAAATTCTCCCTCCCATGCATTTAGATACCATCTCCACTATAACCTCGAGAAAGGATAGATCAGAACAACAATTCAGTTCAGTGCATCTCTGATTCAGGAAATACAGACAAGTATTAACTGACAAATTACAAATGATTGACAAATGAATGACAAATTATTACGTAGGACCAATAATCTTAATACAAATTTCTAAAACAAATGTAAAAAAAGAACACAATCCATTGAAACAATGTTTCAAATACAACAACACATTCCATTTAAATAATGTTTCAAATTAGGTTATACTCCCCTTATCACACTGTCAACCTCATCGCAGAGTCAAAGGATCAGGATATTATCCCGATCATCCAGCAGACCCAATCTGTTTAGATTTGTGTCAAAGCAAAACAGAACAAACGACGCAACAATAGACTCCTTCATATACAGTGGGGCAAAAAAGTATTTAGTCAGCCACCAATTGTGCAAGTTCTCCCACTTAAAAAGATGAGAGAGGCCTGTAATTTTCATCATAGGTACACTTCAACTATGACAGACAAAATGAGAAAAAAAATCTAGAAAATCACATTGTAGGATTTTTAATTTATTTATTTGAAAATTATGGTGGAAAATAAGTATTTGGTTAATAACAAAAGTTTATCTCAATACTTTGTTATATACCCTTTGTTGGCAATGACAGAGGTCAAACGTTTTCTGTAAGTCTTCACAAGGTTTTCACACACTGTTGCTGGTATTTTGGCCCATTCCTCCATGCAGTTCTCCTCTAGAGCAGTGATGTTTTGGGGCTGTTGCTGTGCAACATGGACTTTCAACTCCCTCCAAAGATTTTCTATGGGGTTGAGATCTGGAGACTGGCTAGGCCCCTCCAGGACCTTGAAATGCTTCTTACGAAGATACTCCTTCGTTGCCCGGGCGGTGTGTTTGGGATCATTGTCATGCTGAAAGACCCAGCCACGTTTCATCTTCAATGCCCTTGCTGATGAAAGGAGGTTTTCACTCTAAATCTCATGATACATGGCCCCATTCATTCTTTCCTTTACACGGATCAGTCGTCCTGGTCCCTTTGCAGAAAAACAGCCCAAAAGCATGATGTTTCCACCCCCATGCTTCACAGTAGGTGTGGTGTTCTTTGGATGCAACTCAGCATTCTTTGTCCTCCAAACACGACGAGTTGAGTTTGCTTAAGCAGGGGGACATGTATGACCCCCCGTGTGGTTCTGGGATTTTTGCTCACCGTTATTGTGATCATTTTGAACCCACGGGGTGAGATCTTGCATGGAGCGCCAGATCGAGGGAGATTATCAGTGGTCTTGTATGTCTTCCATTTCCTAATAATTGCTCCCACAGTTGATTTCTTCAAACCAGGCTGCTTACATATTGCAGATTCAATCTTCCTAGCCTGGTGCAGGTCTACAATTTTGTTTGTGGTGTCCTTTGACAACTCTTTGGTCTTGGCCATAGTGGAGTATGGAGTGTGACTGTTTGAGGTTGTGGACAGGTGTCTTTTATACTGATAACAAGTTCAAACAGGTGCCATTAATACAGGTAACGAGTGGAGGACAGAGGAGCCTCTTAATAAAGAAGAAGTTACAGGTCTGTGAGAGCCAGAAATCTTGCTTGTTTATAGGTGACCAAATACTTTTTTCCACCATAATTTGCAAATAAATTAATTAAAAATCCTACAATGTGATTTTCTGGATTTGTTTTTCTCATTTTGTCTGTCATAGTTGAAGTGTACCTATGATGAAAATTACAGGTCTCTCTCATATTTTTAAGTGGGAGAACTTGCACAATTGGTGGCTGACTAAATACTTTTTTTTGCCCCACTGTATCACTCGATACATCCCCACATATCACTCAAGGTGTGTAAACTTCAAATCCAAAAATCTCAAAAGACTGGTAATTCCCCCATTTTGACACATGTAAAAACAATACTGCAAATCAAATTCAGTTTATGACCCTTAATAATTCCATAAAAAACTTTTGTACACATAACTTCAGAGCAAAAACAGACTTTAGAGAGGCTCCCCTTATTCAAGGGCAGCCTTCTTTCCCCTGTGTATCGAATCACAAATAGGGCTATGAACTATAAACCTCTTTATAATTATCAGTATTACAAATGACCTTAAGAGGTCAGAGGTCATTCAAACCCTTCAAATAAGTGTTTCTTACTATATTAGGTTATGTAAAAAGAGTCAAACATCTCATAAATTTCAATTTCCAGGTTCACAGTAAGTTTCTTCAGTACATTTAATATCAAAATAATTAAAGTGTTCAATAAAACTCAGAAAATACAAATTTGTGCGTGTCCCTTTAAAATACATCGGCACTAGCCCATATTCATAACCAGTAAGTTGTGTGTGCGTGCTGGTGTGTGTGTGTGTGCTGGTGTGTGTGCGTGCTGGTGCGTGTGTGTGTGTGTGTGTCAAAAACAAACAAAAATGGCCAGGTCTTATTTAATTTGGTAGCTCCTCTTTACCACCAAATCCGGATACCTTTATACCTATAAAACTGCCGCATTTCACTAACCGCTCTCTCAAGACCATAGCCTCAGGAAAGAGAGAGAAATTGACTATCCCCATTCTCCTAGAAGAGACACAAAACATTTCTTTAGCTTAAGGAATCAGTGATTTAGTCAAAAAGATCCCAGGCATCTGTTAAAAAATTATTTGAGACGGGGTCTCCTACCTCTCCCTTTATTTATTTATTTTACTAGGCATGTCAGTTAAGAACAAATTCTTACTTTTAATGACGGCCTAGGAACAGTGGGTTAACTGCCTGTTCAGGGGCAGAATGACAGATTTGTACCTTGTCAGCTCAGGGATTTGAACTTTCAATCTTTCGGTAACTAGTCCAAAGCTCTAACCACTAGGCTACCCTGCCACCCCATTACATACTACATACTGTAGTGGACTTACATCAGTCCTGGAAGCAAGAATCCTTCTCAAGACACATGTGGAATCGACTCGTCTAAAAAAAATTTTACAAACCCAGAGCCCCTTTCCAGTAATCTTATCAGTTTAACCTGTTGCATTCATTTAGTCAAAATATAAACCTGCTGTTTAACAGATGTAAAACCTTAAAAAGTTGGGGCTATCTTATCAGCTTAATATTCAATACTTATTTCAATCTACTTTAATTGAAGGACACTTTTCCACATAATGGAAACAGAGATAATGATTTAGAATACATGAACTTCCTGCTCAAATTGCCTAAACTATAAAACCAAGAACAATAATCAGAAATGATCAAAGAATGTTTCCCATACCTCTACTTCAAATGTCCCACTGCCTGCTCGCTTTCAACCCCATCTAATCTATTTTACAATCTCAAGGCTCAATCCCTCTACTCATCATTTAACCTTGTACCTTGTATTACTAAAATATTGCTATTAAAAAACTCACTAATAACATATTACCATTCACATACTGTCACCTATAGTAAGGTTTAGAAAAGAAAAGAAACCAAACCATGATTATTCCCTCCTTACTAGGAAGATAAAATGTTTACAAGTTGTCTACCCGGACAATATTCCTCTAGATGATTAATACCAACCTCTGGATGGATAATGGATTTTCCCTTTCTGCTTTACACTTATTAAACATCTACTAATTTAAGATGAACCTGTAATGCGCCAAATGTAGAAAATGCATCAGCCAATTCTTAATCAATCCAAACAATTCACATTCGAAACTCTTACTTTCCATTTGACTTCCTTTCCTTTGTTACCTCCACTAGTCTACTTCTCTGTTTCCTTCAACTCAAGAAAGCCCTCTACAATCTCTACCTCTGTCTTTCCATCTAATGTCATCTTACCATGTGAACAATTAAAACAATGATAGTCAAAACAAACATAACTTCTGTTCACAAGGAGGCCATAATTACTCACGACCCCTTTTCCCTTTCTATACATTTATTTTAGAATAAAATGTTATAAAGTGTCTCGCGAGATAAAAAAAAAAAACCTAGGGTTTTACTGAGTCGCATTGTTCTCGAAACAATGTTATCTCTTGTTTCGCTGGCTGTACTTTACCATATAATGCCTTGTGACCCTGCTCTACCACACAGTTTACCAATGTGGTGATGTTTGGCATGTGAGTTTCCTCGTCTTTTTACGCCAACAACAAGTTCACCACATATTGTATCAACACGGAATCCTCAAATCTACACCCTTTAGCGATTGTTTAAATGCAGCGTGAAACAAAGTTTCACTGTTTTGTAAACATAATTCGTGCTCTCGCCCATATATACTGCCAATTTGAATATGTTACCTTGTCCTTAATATGCTACCTTGTCCTTGATTCTCACAAGGATTATTCAACCTCAACATCTGCTAAGGAGCAGGGTTGATCCAAACTCCCTGATTCATAATGCGTAATACCTTTCTTGCCTCACAAAGCAGTCAATCACCCAAGCTAGTCTGCTAGCTACTTCCAGACGTAAACAAGAACACATCTTCACTCTCCATTCTACTCATCTAGCAGACTAACTGCAGGAAGAGAGAGTGGAAACCATCTCTTTGCAGAAACACAGAATTAAACAGAACAGAAATGTCCTACTATTTGTTAAGTATTAATTGTTAATTAACATGAATCAAATCAGGTAAATATGTTTTTTTTTTTTTATATCACAGGCCTCTTTTTTTATGGACTGGATCTTTATATTTACCACTTGTATCCTGTTTCAGTAATAATGAAATCAGACAACCCCGTTGAGTATCTGATAATCTACCATTTACGCAGGAGAGGTTAAAACCTGCTTAATAACGGTCCTCTGAGTATATCAAAAGAGGTTTGGTATACCTAAACTGGTCTGACATCCAGCCCTGGCGTTTTTCTGGACTTAAAGGCTTTAATTGCATCAGGAAGTTCCTCCTCCTCCTCTTTGAGTCTGGTCTGAGGAAAATATATGTATGCATGTGGCGGTGTGAGCAGGCAAGGCGGTTTCAATATGCTAGCCCACTCAGTTTGCATAGTCTTTCCAACACTTGTAGTGTGAAACTACGATGTCTGTCACTCAATCTGAGGCTACCCATAACTGCCCTAACATCCCCTAATCCCACATGAAATTAGCCCTTTCTGATTAGGGCAGCCATTTCCCAACATCTATCCTTTCTCATCCCTCCTGTTAGCACTGTCCAGCCCTTGATGCTAAGTATGCATTACCTGTAGCTGTTTTTAGCAGAGGATTAATGTAGCGTTGCAGCTAATACTGTTTTTCTCCCTGGGCCCCTCCACCCCCCTTCTATTTTTTTTAACCGAAACCTTTCACTTGTCAGTGCTGAAATTGAGGATTGGATTTTCACGCTACATCAGACTAGAGCAGAAATGAAGATGGCACCGTTACATTAGAGGCCTCCGTTGGGGCCCCGGTGAACACCTGCTTTGACTGAAAACACTGAAGCGCCGATTTGCTCCCCAGAGGACCTGCTAGCTTCTGATGTTGATTTAGCTGTAGAGCATCGGTTATTCCTGCACGCTCCCAAATCCAGTTAAAGCTGTGTTGAATTAATTTGGCAGGCCTCTATCTGTGCGAGAGAGAGAGAGCGAGAGAGAGAGAGTGAGAGAGAGAGAGCGAGAGAGAGAGAGAGAGAGAGAGAAGAAGAAAAAATGTCTTCAGAAGGAGAGAAGAAAAAGGGGAATGGTGATTTATAAAGCCATCACAATTCAACATGCTCCTTTGAGGAAGAAGAAAAAGAAAATGATTTATTTATGAGGTACACATATCAAGCAAGCTGGATGTCCTTACTTGAAACCACAAGCAAGCACCTCTCAGCTATGTCTGTACCTCAGCTCTCACACTGACTAGCTGACATAAAATAAAAAAACGTTAAAAAACACTTAAAGTAATTGAAGGTGTAGCCTGTCCTGATTCTCTAAAAAGGCTTGGCAATTCAGAGCTGCAATACAGGCTTCTACAATGGACAAGTTCTTATATTGTTTGCAAAGTATGCTCTGGTGAATCATCGGCGATGCCCCGGCGTCAGAAGCATGACATGACTACATGACTTACAATGTGATCAGCTGGATTCAAAGTGCATGACTCCAATTCCAAGCCCACATATTTTCCCCAGCCCAATACGTCTGAGGTCACAGCACTATTTCAACCCATAAGGCCGGTCAGTAGAGATGTAGGTCTCACATGTTGTGCTTGGATGACCCCAACATTACGGTTCCCCTTTGAGAGGTCATCACCTCTGACTGGAGCAACTCCCTTTCCTATATACAATACATCATGCATATTTAGGTGAAGTAAGGACCATGTTTTTCCAATCTAAGTACAAACCTAATGTTAAATCACCAGGAGCATGACAATGAGAAGTCAATGGCCTTCTACGTGAGTGCATACACTGTACTAATGTCCAATAGCTAATCCAGAAGTGGCATGCCTTAGGCTCAGAAGACTTGCTCCACCATACAAAATGTACAGTGCCTTCAAAAAGTATTCAAACCCCTTGACTGTAACTCGGCCACTCAGGAACATCCACTGTCTTCTTGGTAAGCAACTCCAGTGTGGGTTAGGTTAGTGTCCTGCTGAAAGGTAAATTCATCTCCCAGCGTCTGGAGAAAAGCAAACTGAACCAGGTTATCCTTTAGGATTTTGCATGTGCTTAGCAACTTTACCTTTGTTTTATCCTGAAAAACTCCCCAGTGCTTAACGATTACGAGCATACCCATAACATGATGCAGTCACCACTATGCTTAAAGTTGTAATATGTAACTTTTTGGGCAATCCGACCAAATTCACATAGAAATGTGAATTATAGATCTGTCTTTTTAATTGAAACCCAGCCAAAAACCCCAAAGAGAAACCAATGCAGATGTAGATGCACGGTGGCAAGGATAAACTCCCTTTGAAGAAACCTAGATAGGAACTAGGTTCTTGAGGGGTGACCAATCCTCTTCTGGCTGTACCAGGTGGAGATTATAAGAGTACATGGTCATTAAGGCCAGATTGTTCTTCAAGATGTTCAAAACTCAGTTCTATGTGAGCTATTTCTATGCTTCCTGTTCTTAAGTTTCGTTTTTGCGTCTTCTACTTTTGGTTTTGTACACCAGCTTCAAATAACTGACTATATAATATTTTTGGTTATTGAAAATATATTTCACAGTGTTTTAGTTCGTACAGTTATTTTATATACTTGTTTTGTCACATGCATTTAAATTAGGTAAACTATCAGAACTACACCTTTAAAAATATAGAAAGTGGTACTCAGTAATGCGTTCTGTTATATTTACCCCAAACATAACACCTTGTGTTCAGGACAAAAAGTAAATTGCTTTGCCACATTTTTTGCAGTATTCCTTTAGTGCCTTGACGCAAACAGGATGCATGTTTTGGAATGTTTTTATTTTGTACAGGCTTTCTTCTTTTCCCTCTGTCAATTAGGTTAGTATTGTGGAGTAACTACAATGTTGTTGATTCATCTTCAGTTGTTGATCCATCTTCAGTTTTGTCCTATCACAGCCATTAAACTCTGTAACTGTTTTGAAGTCACCATCGGCCTCATGGTGAAATCCCTGAGCGGTTTCCTTCCTCTCTGGCAACTGAGTTAGGAAAGGATGCCTGTATCTTTGTAGTGACTGGGTGTATTGATACACCATCCAAAGAGTAATTAATAACTTCACCATGCTCAAAGGGATATATAATGTCTGCTTATTTTACCCATCTACCAATAGCTGCCCTTCTTTGCGAGGCTTTGGAAAACCTCCCTGATCTTTGTGTTTGAATCTGTGTTTGAAATTCACTGTTTGACTAAGGGACCTTACAGATAATATATATATATATCACCTTTATTTAACCAGGTAGGCTAGTTGAGAAAATGTTCTCATTTAAAACTGCGACCTGGCCAAGATAAAGCAAAAGCAGTGTGACACAGACAACAACGCAGAGTTACACATGGAATAACATGGAATAAACAATAAACAAGCCAATAACACAATAAACAAGTCAATGACAAAGTAGAAAAAAACCAAAGTCTATATACAGTGTGTGCAAAAGGCATGAGGAGGTAGGCAATAAATAGGCCATATAATAATTACAATTTAGCAGATTAACACTGGAGTGATAAATGAGCAGATGATGATGTGCAAGTAGACATACTGGTGTGCAAAAGAGCAGAAAAGTACATAAAAACAGTATGGGGATGAGGTAGGTAGATTGAGTGGGCTATTTACAGATGGACTATGTACAGCTGCAGTGATCGGTTAGCTGCTCAGATAGTTGATGTTTAAAGTTGGTGAGGGAAATAAAAGTCTCCAACTTCAGAGATTTTTGCAATTCGTTCCAGTCACTGGCAGCAGAGAACTGGAAGGAAAGGCAGCCAAATGAGATGTTGGCTTTGGGGATGATCAGTGAGATATACCTGCTGGAACGTGTGCTACGGGTGGGTGTTGTTATCGTGACCAGTGAACTGAGATAAGGCGGAGCTTTACCTAGCATAGACTTATAGATGACCTGGAGCCAGTAGATCTGGCGACGAATATGTAGCGAGTGCCAGCCGACTAGAGCATACAGGTTGCAGTGGTGGGTGGTATAAGGTGATTTGGTAACAAAACGGATGGCACTGTGATAGACTGCATCCAGTTTGCTGAGTAGAGTATTGGAAGCTATTTTATAGATGACATCGCCGAAGTCGAGGATCGGTAGGATAGTCAGTTTTACTAGGGTAAGTTTGGCGGCGTGAGTGAAGGAGGCTTTGTTGCGAAATAGAAAGCCAATTCTAGATTTAATTTTGGATTGGATATGTTTAATATACTGTATGTCTGGAAGGAGAGTTTACAGTCTAACCAGACACCTGGTTATTTATAGTTGTCCACATATTCTAGGTCGGAACCGTCCAGGGTGGTGATGCTAGTCGGGCGGGTGCGGGCAGCAAACTGTTGAAAAGCATGCATTTGGTTTTACTAGCGTTTAAGAGCAGTTGGAGGCCACGGAAGGAGTGTTGTATGGCATTGAAGCTTGTTTGGAGGTTAGTTAGCACAGTGTCCAAGGAAGGGCCAGAAGTATACAGAATGGTGTCGTCTGCGTAGAGGAGGATCAGGGAATCGCCAGCAGCAAGAGTCGGCCCGAGAATTGAACCCTGTGGTACCCCCATAGAGACTGCCAGAGGTCCGGATAACATGCCCTCCGATTTGACACACTGAACTCTGTCTGCAAAGTAGTTGGTGACCCAGGCGAGGCAGTCATTGAACATGAAAAAATGATTTTAAACACTATTATTTTACAGAGTCCATGCAACTTATTATGTGACTTATTTAGGCTTGCCATAACAAAGGGGTTGAATTGACTCAAGACATTTCAAAACATTTAGAAAAACAAAACTCCACTGACATTATGGGGTATTGTGTGCAGCCGTCGTGAGGCTGGTTTAACTGCACGTAATGCAGTAATGTGTGGAGACCTGCATGCATGGCTGCTCTATGGAGAGACTTCAGGAAGACCAGAGATACATCTGCCCTCACTTCCACCATGCCACCAACCACACATCGCCTACCCTTTAGAGGCCAGGGGCTGGGTTTGATCCTGGGTTTCCTGTCGGTACCCCCTTACCGCTCAGCTTAGATCTGGGTTACCCACAGACATTTACCTTCCTGTTAAGTAGAAGAAGCGGATAAAGGCACTTATCATAATTAGCATAATTATTCCTATTTCTCAAACAAATTACAATGTTTTGACTTTGACCACAGCCTAATACTGTACCTATCGAAATGAACAACAACAACAGGATACCAAATCTCACTATTTTATCATTCGCCACATTCTTAGTTACGTTGGAAGTCTTTCTACTCTGTGCATTTTCCTTCTGGCCCACAAGCAGAAAAATATGCTTTGGGAATTCCTGGCACTTCCATCCCTCGTCTGGAGCCTGAAGTGACTTCCCCTGTGGGGTTCAAAGGTCACCAACTCTCAACAAGCTGCAGTGATCGCCCCTGTTTCCCAGGGGATCTAATACTCTGCAACACAACTCCCCCACGAGAATACAAATTGGCCTCACAATAAGTCCTGTCACTTTGAGAACTCTCTTAGAGCCCAAATCACTTGTGGAACCTTTATGGCCGTGTAGTTACTGCACTCTGAGCTGGGGGCTATTCTAGTGCCGCACATCTGAATGGATGTCTTCATCATTCAAGACTGAATAGAGGGTTTATATATATATATTGCGTGTGTGTGTAAGAGGGGGGTGGAAACACAGCATGAAATGAAGCATACGTTTTCCTCCCTGAATCGCTCCGGGGCTCATGGAGACATTTATAACAGGCAGCAAAGCACTGGTTATGTTTGTCATGTAAGTTACAAGAGCACACGATATAGTCATTACTTCCGTCCCCACCACATGGGAATTTACTCCAAGTCATCAGTCTACCAACGCTCATAATACGAATAGGAATCGTACCGAGACGAAGTTGCATGCATTTTCCCCACATCTCCAGCACAAATTATATGTCAATTTGTCGCCTTTGTCAATCCCGGGGGGACCTTTTTGAACGTGTCATGGCAGCGGTAATTGCCTTGGACGTATGCAACCCCCCGCGGCTATGACACAAGTGCAGCCCTGTGTTTCTCTCTCTGCTCGGCTTCTGATGGAGCTGTATTATAAACAGGCTTTAAAGGGATACTTTAAGATTTTGAGATGTCGCTTTTTCTTCTTACCCGGAGTCAGATAAACTCATGGATACCATTTTTATGTGTCTCTGTGCGGTTTGGAGATCATTTAAATTGGTATATCATTAGCTTAGCACAATTGCTAGAAGTCTCCATGGACTGTGCAGTAGCCAGCTCCTCTAAAAAGCAGGGAAATAGACCTTCTAACTAATCCAAAGCTGGGTGGTTAGCACTTTGTACTCGATATATATTGTTTAAAAGTACTGTATATACTATTACACTTAAATATTTTGATTATAGTTGTTTTAAATGAGGCTGTTTTTGGAACTATTTTCTCAGAAGGACACATTTCATTCATCCGAGGTGGGCACAAGGATAGGTTGTTGTGCGACCTCTCAAGTCAACATAGTGGCCAGCTGTGACAATGGGACAGAATGGGGAAGTTCATTAATGAATTTATAAAATATTGATTACTTTGTATAGCTTTGTAAGACTGTAAAGGACCAACCACCCAGCTTTTGGAGAAGTTAGGTCTTTTCCCCTGCTTTTGAGAGGAGCTGGCTACTGTACCTGGAGACCGACAGCAATTATATTAAAGCTAACAATATTTTAAATTCAGTTATCTCCAAACTGCACGCAGTGACGTAAAATGGTAACCACGAGTTCATCTGACTCTGGGTAAGTAGAAAAACAACCAAAATGTCAATCTTGCAGTATCCCTTTAACAAGGCCTCGCCATCATATAGTTTTGACAGGCAGACGTTTTTCCAGAAAACATACTGTAGAAACCGGGCTCGGTGATACCTCTGTGGGCGCTGTCGACAGGAGAGGTCAGACCTAGGAGCGAGGGGTCCGGAGGTAGTGGACACAGTTTACCAGGGGGCTGTGGGCGCCTGTACCCGAGCCCTCCCTGGTCGCGAGAAAGGATGAGAGAGAGAGGACTTTCTTCACTCTTTAATTAAGCATGGGAGGAAATCAAGTGGCGCCAGAGGCCTGATGCCCTTAATGAAGAGCTCTAAGGTCGAAGCATAATGCTGTAGTACTGCTAAAATGGAGACGGCCACAAAGACAGACAGAGAGAGAGGAGAAGGAAAAAAAAGAATGAATGGGGAGAGAGGGAATGTTTAGGGCTTTTATAAGCTCATGTTACTTTGGTTGGCCATGGAAATGGCTGCGTCCATATCAGAGTGCGTAAGGTAAAGCAAAGATACGGTGGAAGGGAAAAAGGCAAACGAACAACAACGTGACGTGTCAACAGGTTTTCTTGTCCTCGAGAGCAGTATGCAATGTCATTGCCATGCGGCAGAGCGATAGAGAGAGAGGGTTATAAGAAACGCTATTGTTCCCTGACCAGACATAGACTTATTAATGTAAGGTCACGCATTTCATGAGCTAAGATTTATTTACATGCCCTGCCTTTCCCGTTAAAAAGTGAGGCGGCCGGTGAAGGAGGTTGTCGTTCATGGATTGCTTTGGTATCCATGAGGTTCCGACCTCCAGTTTCTGCTTTTAGGGCTGAGTCAAGAACTCGAGGTGGCAGCACCAGCATAAAAACAGGCACGCCGATCGACCAACTAAATAAAACTGTTGGCAAATCTGCCATGAATCCTCTATAGATGGCAGCAGGCATGGGGTGGGTGCTGGTTGGAGGTGAGGGGATTTGTGGCGGGTGTAGGGATTTATTGCCGTTGCAGAGGTCAGCATTAAGTCAGCTGTTAGTATTTTGACCAGGTGGTGAGGGACAAAGAGGGCATTCCCCCCTATAGAAAAGGCCTGGATTGGAGCTGCATTTCTGTGTGTGTGTGTGTGTGTGTGTGTGTGCGCACACATGGCTAATTTAGCTGCCTCCACAAGGACAGAGGGAATCAAGCTGCTCTTTCCCCAGCTCTCAGCGACAGACAGTCGCTCGGCAGTTATGCACACACACACACGCGCGCACACACACACACACACACACACACGTGGTCAAAAGACGCGTAAAAACGGTTCCTCTAAACGTGTCAACAGGATGCAGGCGCTCACACACTGGGCCTCCCATAAGATTGATAATGAACGATTGGCTCATTAACACAGCCTATTAGCCATGTCCACATGTGCGGTCCCATGAGGAAGCTCGCTGAACGGACACACCACAATATGAAGACTAATTGCCTTTGAAGAGGGTGTCTGTATTTCCCCCTCTAATTCTCGCTGTGCCAGCGGGCGTGCCTTTTAGTCTTCAATAACTGCACGACATTTTAGCCTCTGCAAAATGACACGAGACTGCTCCGGAGTTATGCTCGCTCTCATTTCAATTTTCCCTCGCCTTCTTTTTTTCTAGCTGGAAGAAAGTAACATGGATGTCAGTGTTGCACCTGTTCCTGGCTCATCTTTGAAGTCCGCATGAAGAGGAAAAAAAACAATGGCACCCCTATACTTTTATCTCTGGTTTCAGGCACAGGTGTTTGAGCGGTGCCAGCCAAGTCATGTTTTTGAGTCTCAACCAGAGTTGAGCCTCAGATATGAGTTGTCAAAATACTCCAATTGAAATCCATTGCTATAAAGTGGGGGGTGACAGGCGCCTAACTAACATATCACACGTCTTGGTATTCACGGGTTGCATGTTTCGTCACAATATTGTTTTTAACGTTCGCTTTGGGACTGATGCCCAGTTGACCGTTCTACTCAATGCATCGTCAATGAGCGCTGATGAAGATTTAATCAAATGTGCATCGCAATGGTTTGGAAATACAATGACATTCAAAAGGATCCAAATAATTATAAGGAAAACCTTTTGTCATCTTTTTGATGTTGCCAGATAGATGCAGTATTACGTGAGCTAGTTAGCTAAGATTGAGGGGAGCTAACGTAAGCATTGCTAGCTATTTTTGACGAACTTTGTTAGCTAATGACAACAGTGGTGTCTGTCTAAAGTACATTTGACGACATGATAATGCTGGAAAAGTTGTTTTCTACTAAACATTTGACTACTTTAGCAATGCGTCGTATGTCCAGGCGCTATAGTGTAGTTTAGAGTAAACCATCGTTAGCCTCCGTCCAGAATGACTGGTCATACCACCACTTTAGGGCTTCATTATTGCCGGTAGAGGGCGGCTTAGAGAACACCCATTACAATGGCATGACCCGACCGAGTGACGGAGGTGCAACCTATGAATATCTTTTGAAATTGTCTCCTCGGATTGGATCATAGGCTATATATCTTTTTAGTAAATATAATGATACATTCTACATATCATAATTCAGAAAAGCTGAGTTAGTGGTGGATGATTTGTCCATTTTAAATAGAGATATAAAAATGTCCAGAAGACTGTACATCCCAACCTACGACAAGTTATGGGCAGAGCCATAACATCCCAGTTGGTCTTTTGTTTACACCGGCGCTACATAACCTTTACAAGTCTGTGTGTGTCTTTGTGTTAGAGAAACCAGCGTGATATCTGAGAACATGGGCCACCCGTGACTCATTGACTTTTCAGAGGAAGTTAAGCCTTTGTTGTGCTTGTGCCAGGCTTATGTCAATTCGACCTCTGACTCTGCTGACCCCAGAAGTCAGATACTGAAATACTGACAGACGACCAGAACTGGGAGATTAGAAGGAAAGAGGGAGAAAAAAAGGCTGCGGGGCGTTGTGTGTGTGTGTGTGTGTGTAGCTCGTGGTATTGCCACAACAACATATGGCCACCAAGATTTTAGCGAGCTTGAGCCCGACAGTTGGTCGACGGTCACTCTCTTGATGGTGAGATTGGCCTGTGTTTTCATCTCAGGAGATAACCGATATGAGCAACAGCAAATAGCAAATAAGTATGATGATAAGCTGTACTGTATCAGAACGTGGATATTGATGTATTCAGTCTGGATGCCTGAGAAGTGGTTGTGCAAACAAAGGGAACAAATTAGCAAATGTATCAATTTGCTCATTCCTCATTTAAAACTCATTTATGTTTGAGAAAGTGTGACCTCTAACCCCCTGAAATGCTAATGCAGACTATGTCTGTGGTTGTACGTTTTAGCATCATTAAAGAAGATGCCTTCGAGAAAGTACATCTCCTGAAGAAATGGGAGTTTTTTTTGTTTTTTTTTACATAGCGGTAGAATGTGGGTGTGTTGATTACGATTGAAGCTCCTGAAGTGCCCGGGTCGGTTTACTGCAGGAGTTACGCCTAAGCTTTGAGATGTGTGTGAACGATGAGCTAGGCCCGTTTGAAGTTCACAGATGGTGAGGGGAGTTGTTAGCCCCGGGAACTCAACAGAGTAACTGTTATAACTAACGGGATCAGGGCAGGGTCAAGTGCTTACATAGAGAGTCTCGGTAGAAACTGCCAACATGTTTGGGAGTTAGGAGAGACTGCAGAGAGTGTGGAGCATAATCTTCTTAGGACCTCAAAGTCCCAGTGCATGTTTGTGATTGACAAGTGCCTTTTAAGAGGGACTTGTTACCCCAGAGTTGCGTGATACCAGGTCTATTTAATTACAAGTAGGAGGCAGCGCTCTACCGCTTTTTCTCCTTTTTGGAGAATGACTGGAAGCAGTAAAAGCCCAACTTTGATCCGGGAGACAAGCCCCACATTCCCAGTGGCGGTTTGGACACATGAAAGGACCGCTGAAGACCTCTACGTTACCAGCCCCCTCGTCATTACTCCTCTCTTACGTTGTTTTTCTCCCCTGTTCCATGAAGAGGAGTGACGGGGCGATGATGAATGTGTTTGCGAGTCCTCGCCACTTCCCTGACACACTTGACTCTGTTTAATAAATGATGGTCCATATTTCCCCATTCATTATAATGTCATTAAGACATACTAAGTCCCCCCCGCTCCTTTAACCTTTAGTTCGCGCTACCACAGGGGCCCTGGTATCAGCTAGCCCCGCCCCTTGTTCTACACCTCTCGTGCGTTGTAACATTTAAACTACAGGGCTAAGCGGAGGGCCGTTATGTAATGAGCCTGTTTGTAAAATAAACGAGGACAACACAGCGACTCGGCACCACTGGTGGCGAAGGCAAGCTCCCCCCCTTTAAAATGGTGATTGCGTCAGCGACTAGCCGCAGTGCATGCAAGTACACTTTAGAGCACACTGGGTACCTCATACCTCAGGTACAAGGGAAGAGAGTGGACCTCTTAGAGCACCTTCTGGATGTGTTTGGCCCACTTTGTCCTGAGGACTCGACAAAGGATGTATATAGATGTTTAGGAATGTGCAAGTTAATGCTTGATTGGATGGCACTGCGCAAAATGCCAACATAACAAGCCTCTTTAGTGTCCAACAGACTCCTTGGCAGCATGTTGCTTCTATGGGCCTGTGATATATCGCTGTGCGTGCGGGGAAGAGTCGATGGAAAAGTAGCTTTTAAAGAGTAATTTATTACCACTTATGCATTTAGCGCGATCAATCCTGCTGTGGGTGTAGTAGAGCGGATCTATTCATCTTCCCGCTGTGATAAATGTCCTTTTTGGATTCTCTAAGTGATCCTACTGACACCAAGGGGTACAATCCACAGACCACATGCAGGCCCAGGACCTGCATGGCATACAGTAGCACCATCCATCCCGTCCATATACTGTATGGAAGGGGGGAGAGATAGAGAGGGGGAGAGACACTTTGTGAGTGGTTTACCTCTGCCCTTGAATTGGCCAGGGACCACAAAAATGCTTGAGTCGTTTAACTGCTAATTTATAACATGTGGGCAGATCGAAACAGTGCAGGTCTAACGTCTGATCTTCCGTTCCCTATTCAGACTTTAATCATTGCGAGCTAAAAAACGAATCTGTCTCCAGATCAGTGGCCAAGGACTCATTTTATCTACCCCCCTAAACATATTGTAGAGGAGCCCATTTGCTGTAAATTGCTGCAATTAGTCGCGAAGTCAAACGGGCACCTACCTGTATTATGTCTGAATATGAGTCTTGGAATCTTTAATGAGGGCTGTTCCCTTTTCAAACCCAGTTGTGAAAAATTCACCGTACATATGTCTGCCATGATTTTTCCTCTGAGAGGTGTAAACAATTAATCACACATATTCAATTGTTTCAGAAGTCAATCAGAGAGGCCAATCTTAGTTTGATCACTTCAGATCTTTTCTGTTGAGCTTTTTTTCTTTTCTTTTTTTCAAGTCTTATACAATTTCTTTCTGAGGTGAAATTACATTTACATTTACATTTAAGTCATTTAGCAGACGCTCTTATCCAGAGCGACTTACAAATTGGTGCTTTCACCTTATGACATCCAGTGGAACAGCCACTTTACAATAGTGCATCTAGGTCTTTTAAGGGGGGGTGAGAAGGATTACTTTATCCTATCCTAGGTATTCCTTAAAGAGGTGGGGTTTCAGGTGTCTCCGGAAGGTGGTGATTGACTCCGCTGTCCTGGCGTCGTGAGGGAGTTTGTTCCACCATTGGGGGGCCAGAGCAGCGAACAGTTTTGACCGGGCTGAGCGGGAACTGTACTTCCTCAGTGGTAGGGAGGCGAGCAGGCCAGAGGTGGATGAACGCAGTGCCCTTGTTTGGGTGTAGGGCCTGATCAGAGCCTGGAGGTACTGAGGTGCCGTTCCCCTCACAGCTCCGTAGGCAAGCACCATGGTCTTGTAGCGGATGCGAGCTTCAACTGGAAGCCAGTGGAGAGAGCGGAGGAGCGGGGTGACGTGAGAGAACTTGGGAAGGTTGAACACCAGACGGGCTGCGGCGTTCTGGATGAGTTGTAGGGGTTTAATGGCACAGGCAGGGAGCCCAGCCAACAGCGAGTTGCAGTAATCCAGACGGGAGATGACAAGTGCCTGGATTAGGACCTGCGCCGCTTCCTGTGTGAGGCAGGGTCGTACTCTGCGGATGTTGTAGAGCATGAACCTACAGGAACGGGCCACCGCCTTGATGTTATTTGAGAACGACAGGGTGTTGTCCAGGATCACGCCAAGGTTCTTAGCGCTCTGGGACGAGGACACAATGGAGTTGTCAACCGTGATGGCGAGATCATGGAACGGGCAGTCCTTCCCTGGGAGGAAGAGCAGCTCCGTCTTGCCGAGGTTCAGCTTGAGGTGATGATCCGTCATCCACACTGATATGTCTGCCAGACATGCAGAGATGCGATTCGCCACCTGCAGACCGAAGCGCGGAAATGTTCTCTCTGTTCCTGAGGACCGCCTCTGAAAAACTCCACCCAGGCTCAAATCAGCGTAATTCAAACATTAGCACACCTTCATTTCCTCATTTAAAAAGAGTACTGCTACAAAATCAAACCAAATGTTTTTGGTCACATACACATATTTAGCAGATGTTATCGCAGGTGTAGCAAAATGCTTATGTTCCTACAGTATAGTAGCTCCAGCAGTGCAGTAATATCTAACAATTCACAACAATAAACAAATCTAAAAGTAAAATAATGGAATTAAGACATGGCATTGACTAAAATACAGTAGAATCTAATACAGTATATAAACTCAGCAAAAAAGGAAACAGCCCTTTTCAGGACCCTGTCTTTTAAAGATAGAACTTCACAGATCTTCATTGTAAAGGGTTTAAACACTGTTTCCCATGCTTGTTCAATGAACCATAAACAATTAATGAACATGCAACTGTGGAATGGTCGTTAAGACACTAACAGCTTACAGACGGTAGGCAATTAAGGTCACAGTTATGAAAACTTAGGACACTAAAGCAGCCTTTCTACTGACTCTGAAAAACACCAAAAGAAAGATGCCCAGGGTCCCTGCTCATCTGCGTGAATGTGCCTTAGGCATGCTGCAAGGAGGCATGAGGACTGCAGATGTGGCCAGGGGAATAAATTGCAATTTCAGCACTGTGAGACACCCAAGACAGCGCTACAGGGAGACAGGACGGTGAGCTGATCGTTTTCGAAGTGGCAGACCACGTGTAACAACACCTGCACAGGATCAGTACATCTGAACATCACACCTGTGGGACAGGTACAGGATGGCAACAACAACTGCCCGAGTTACAGCAGGAACGCACAATCCCTCCATCAGTGCTCAGACTGTCCTCAATAGACTGAGAGGGGCTGGACTGAGGGCTTGAGCACGTCTGGGACCTGTTGGATCGGAGGGTGAGGCCTAGGGCCACTCCCCCCAGAAATGTTCAGGAACTTGCAGGTGCCTTGGTGGAAGAGTGGGGTAACATCTCACAGCAAGAACTGGCAAATCTGGTGCAGTCCATGAGGAGGAGATGCACTGCAGTACTTAATGCAGCTGGTGGCCACACCAGATACTGACTGTCACTTTTGATTTTTGTTCAGGGACACATTATTCTATTTCTGTTAGTCACATGTCTGTGGAACTTGTTCAATTTATGTCAGTTGTTGAAACTTGTTATGTTTGTACAAATATTTACACATTTTAAGTTTGCTGAAAATAAATGCAGTTGACAGTGAGAGGACGGTTATTTTTTGGCTGAGTTTACATGAGTAAAGCTGTATGTAAACATTAAGTGACTAGTGTTCCATTATTAAAGTTGCTACATCTGTTGGATGGGTTTTGTCAAAGGCAAGTGCTGTTAGACACATTCAATGAGAACCTGCTAATAAAGGTACAGCAATGTACCTGGCTCCATCTTTAAATGAGCCAAATCCCATTCTCTGCACCCTGAAAGACATCTGCTGGCCTTTTTAACTATCGACTATCGACTTACAGTTTGACAAAAGTTGTCAAAGACTCCAGCCACCCAAGTCATAGACTGTTCTCTCTGTTACCGCCATCAAGCAGTTCCGGAGCGCCAAGTCTGAGATCAAATGGCTTCTGAGAAGCTTCTACCCCCGAGCCATAAGACTGCTGAACAGTTAATCAAATGGCTACCCTGACTATTTGCGGTGACCCCCTTTTTTATTTGCACTGATTCTTTTGCCCCCGGCTCTATGCATACTCACTGGACTCTTTACACACACACGCACGCACGCACACACACACACACACACACACTACCATATACGCTCACTCACACAAAACACACACACATGAATATTGACACCACACACAGACACACTTTCACATACGCTGCTGCTAGTCTGTTTATTACCTATCCTGATTGCCTAGTCACTTTTACCCCTACCTACACTACCGTTCAAAAGTTTGGAGTCACTTAGAAATGTCCTGGTTTTGAAAGAAAAACAAATGTTTTGTTCCTTTAAAATGACATCAAATGAATTAGAAATAAAGTGTAGACGTTGTTCATGTTGTAAATAGCTAGAAATGGAATATCTTCATAGGTGTACAGAGGCCCACTATCAGCAACCATCACTCCTGTTTTCCAATGGCACGTTGTGTTACCTAATTCAAGTTAATAATTTTAAAAGGCTAATTGAAAAATGTTGTTCTGATTAAAGAAGCAATAAAAGTGGCCTTCTTTAGACTAGTTGAGTATCTGGAGCATCAGCATTTGTAGGTTCGATTACAGGCTCAAAATGGCCAGAAACAAAGAACTTTCTTCTGAAACTCATCAGACTATTCTTGTTCTGAGAAGTGAAGGCTATTCCATGCGAGTAATTGCCAAGACACTGAAGATCTCGTAGAACACTGTGTACTACTACCTTCACGAAACAGCGCAAACTGGCTCTATCCAGAATAGAAAGAGGAGTGGGAGGCCCCGGTGCACAACTGAGCAAGAGGACAAGTACATTAGAGTGTCTAGTTTGAGAAACAGACCCCTCACAAGTCCTCAATTGGTAGCTTCATTAAATAGTACCCGCAAAATACCAGTCTTAACGTCAAAAGTGAAGAGGGAACACCGGGATGCTGACCTTCAAGGCAGAGTTGCAAAGAAAAAGCCATATCTCAGACTGGCCAATAAAACAAAATATTAAGATGGGCAAAAGACCACAGGCACTGGACAGAGGAACTCTGCCTAGAAGGCCAGCTTCCCGGAGTCACCTATTCACTTTTGACGTTAAGACTGGTATTTTGCGGGTACTATTTAATGAAACTGCCAGTTGAGGACTTGTGAGGGGTCTGAATTGACTGACCTTTTTTGAGCTGTTCTTGCCGTAATATGGACTTGGTCTTTTACCAAAGAGGGATTTCTTCTGTATTCCACCCCTACCTTGCCACAACCCATCTGATTGGCTCAAACGCATTAAGAAGGAAAGAAATTCCAAAAATGTACTTTTAACAAGGCACACCTGTTAATTGAAATGCATTCAGGTGACAACCTCATGAAGCTGGTTGAGAGAATGCCAAGAGAGTGCAAAGTTGTCATCAAGGCAAAGGGTGGCTACTTATAAAAATAAAGAAAAACCCTTGAATGAGTAGGTGTGTCCAAACTTTTGACTGGCACTGTATTTGTAGACTTGTATCCTGATTGTATCCTGATTTTGGCTGCTTACAGGTGACTTTTTCATGACAGCATTACACGTACAATATTACGTCTGGTCCTGTTGCCAGGTTGGATCCCTACCAAACAACATGTGAAAGTCAATCTGGCCTCGATTTTCACCAACCGTGGTAACGTGAGAACATCTAAATGATTAGTCCGAGAGGACTAGAAGCATGTTTGGATTTCCAGGTTTGGATTTCCAGATTGTGTCTGTCTCTGAAATGATCCGTTTTGGTGGAAACCCGGGCCCAATCTGTTTCGGGTGCAGCTGCCTAGCTCACAAATTGCTCCATATGTCAGTGCCTTTGTTTGGATCACAGAGGTGGTATTTGGATCCCTGCATTTTAGTGGTAGCCAGGCATGGCAGATTCTCTTTGATTTCATAAAAATCATAAAAATCGGCAGTACATTACCCAGTATCAGTCTGTGCTGAATATTTCCATTCATTTTTATGTCTCTCAATCCATATGGAAATATGATGCTGTATGTGGAACCTTACCAGTATATATTGTATGCCACATATATTATTCATGGCAAATATATTCCCATAAATGACACTAAATATACAGTTGAAGTCAGAAGTTTACATACATTTAGGTTGGATTCATTAAAACTTGTTTTTCAACCATTCCACAAATTTCTTGTTAACAAACTATAGTTTTGGCAAGTCGGTTAGGACATCTACTTTGTGCATGACACAAGTAATTTTTCCAACAATTGTTTAAAGATTATTTCACTTATAATTCACTGTATCACAACTCCAGTGGGTCAGAGGTTTACATACACTAAGTTGACTGTGCCTTTAAACAGCTTGGAAAATTCCAGAAAATGGTGTCATGGCTTTAGAAGCTTCTGCTAGGCTAATTGACATCATTTGAGTCAATTTGTGGTGCACGTGCGGATGTATTTCAAGGCCTACCTTCAAACTCAGTGCCTCTTTGCTTGACATCATGGGAAAATCTAAAGAAATTAGCCAAGACCTCAGAAAAAAATTGTAGACCTCCACAAGTCTGGTTCATCCTTGGGAGACATTTCCAAATGCCTGAAGGTACCACGTTCACCTGTACAAACAACAGTACGCAAGTTTAAACACCATGGGACCACGCAGCTGTCATACCACTCAGGAAGGACACATGTTCTGTCCCCTAGAGATGAACGTACTTTGGTGCGAAAAGAGCAAATCAATACCAGAACAACAGCAAAGGACCTTGTGAAGATGCTGGAGGAAACAGGTACAAAAGTATCTATATCCACAGTAAAACGAGTCCTATATTGACATAACCTTAAAGGCCGTTCATCAAGGAAGAAGCCACTGCTCCAAAACCGCCATAAAAAAGACAGACTACGGTTTGCAACTGCACATGGGGGCAAAGATCGTACTTTTGGGAGAAATGTCCTCTGGCCTGATGAAACAAAAATAGAACTGTTGGGCCTTAATGACCATCGTTATGTTTGAAGGAAAAAGGGGGAAGCTTGCAAGACGAAGAACACCATCCCAACCGTGAAGCATGGGGGTGGCGGCATCATGTTGTGGGGGTGCTTTGCTGCAGGAAGGACTGGTGCTCTTCACAAAATAGATGGCATCATGAGGAAGGAAAATTATGTGGATATATTGAAGCAACATCTCAAGACATCAGTCAGGAAGTTAAAGCTTGGTCGCAAATGGGTCTTCCAAATGGACAATGACCCCAAGCATACTTCCAAAGTCGTGGCAAAATGGCTTAAGGACAACAAAGTCAAGCTATTGGAGTGGCCATCACAAAGCCCTGACCTCAATCTTATACAATATTTGTGGGCAGAACTGAAAAGGCGTGTGCGAGCAAGGAGGCCTACAAACCTGACTCAGTTTTACCAGCTCTGTCAGGAAGAATGGGACAAAATTCACCCAACTTAATGTGTGAAGCTTGTGGAAGGCTACCCAAAACATTTGACCCAAGTTAAACAGTTTAAAGGCAATGCTACCAAATACTAATTGTGTGCATGTAAACTTCTGACCCACTGGGAATGTGATGAAAGAAATAAAAGCTGAAATAAATCATTCTCTCTCCTATTATTATTACTATTTATTTCACATTCTTAAAATAAAGTGGTGATCCTAACTGACCTAAGACAGATAATTTTTACTTGGATTAAATGTCAGGAATTGTGAAAAACTGAGTTTAAATTGAGTTGGCTAAGGTGTATGTAAACTTCGACTTCGACTGTACAGTTGGGTGCATACAGTAGCTTGTTTGGCAAACTGCCCCAGCAACCCACTTCCCTCTCTTGTTCAGACTAGACTTCAATTGTGGTTTCTGCCTGAAAGACAGCTGTATAGCCTCCTGGCTTTCTCACTCAACAAATGCCTCAGTGTTAGCCAATACTACATTATCCCCCCCCCCATCTTCTGTGCTTTTCACCATCATTGACCGCAACATCAGACTGCATGTGTTACATTCATTCAACATGACAACTGATTCAGAGTTTTCCTTTGGTGTCAAACACCAAAGCTTTGTGCCTCTCCCTGCTCACTGAGTTTCTCTGTGTGCGTGTGTGTGTGCGTGTGCGTGTGTGTCTCAACCCGTTTTAGAGGAGCCCTGACGGTATCACACACCCAATAAAAGACCACCTGTTTCCAGTGTGCTAATCTAATCCGGCCTTGCCACAGTTCCTCCCGTTATTTCTCCCCGTGTCACGTTCCATCGGCCCCCTAACAGTCGATGGCAAAACCCTGGCCTAGTTGTTAACTGAGCACCCCTGACATGGATTGTGCCAATTTCACGCCCATCCATAATCCAGTTGACACCGGTATTGCAGTTTTTTTTAAATTGCTCGCATTTTGATGAAAAAATGCCTCCTGTGATCTAGTGACGTGCGTCATATGCCCAGGTTTCTGTAACGGGACACATTTAGCAGACGTTCTAATCCAGAACAGTTAGTGCATTCATTTTATCTGCAAATCACAGTCATCGCCGGTACATTTTTTCTCAATAAAGTAGATATCAGCAACCATTCTCACTAACACATTAATCACAAGTAATGACGGCCATTCTGGGGAGAGAAGGGGTAAAAAAAAAAAATGCTACAGTTTTCAGTAACATTGTTGTCCTGAATACAGCTGCTGGCATCGACACAACTCTGTCTTCTGTGGCTAAAGCCGTCTGGTAGTGATGGACATTCCGGCTCTTTTCAGTGTGCCGGCTCGTTCGGCTCAGCTCACCAACTCTTTTGGCTCAGAAATTGCTCTTTAAAAAAAATATATATATGTTTTGTATTTTTTTCAAGTCAAACAGTTTGCGATAGTTTGACTATGATTAGTGTTAAAACAATTCTAATTAAATGATTCAATGAAATCATACTCTACCTTAACCACAATGTATTTAGAAATGCTTTGGTTTGTTATGAAAAAGAATGCTATTAAATATTTGCTTTTAAAGTATAACTTTTTAATGTACAAAGTGCATATAAATATAACCATTCAAAATGAATACAATCTGAACAGCATAATAGCATATTGCACCATATCAAAGAAAAATAAATAACAATTTGCAAAACTGCAGCATCCCACTTAAAACATTAAACTGGTCCCTCTTTTCTCTATCTTCTTCATTGCCATGTTATGACCAGCAGCACACAGCAATGCTGACCATATTTTGCTTTTATGAGACATTTGCATTCAGAAATGCAAGCTGCCTCACTTTCGAGGGGCTGGTTTCTTCTCTCAGTAATTATTTATCCTGTTTTCGAGAAGACCCTCTCAGAGGGAACGGATGTGGCCACTATGCAGAGTCTCCCTGTCATGACTTTAGTAAGCCGTGGGTAGACATAGGCCTTGTTCTTCCACCAGCTCAGAGGATATGCTTTGGTTTGTTATGAAAAAGAATGCTATTAAACATTTGCTTTTAAAGTATAACTTTTTAATGTACAAAGTGCATATAAATATAACCATTCAAAATGAATACAATCTGAACAGCATAATAGCATATTGCACCATATCAAAGAAAAATAAATAACAATTTGCAAAACTACAGCATCCCACTTAAAACATTAAACTGGTCCCTCTTTTCTCTATCTTCTTCATTGCCATGTTATAACCAGCAGCACACAGCAATGCTGACCATATTTTGCTTTTATGAGACATTTGCATTCAGAAATGCAAGCTGCCTCACTTTTGAGGGGCTGGTTTCTTCTCTCAGTAATTATTTATCCCGTTTTCGAGAATACCCTCTCAGAGGGAACGGATGTGGCCACTATGCAGAGTCTCCCTGTCATGACTTTAGTAAGCTGTGGGTAGACATAGGCCTTGTTCTTCCACCAGCTCAGAGGATCTGCAGATCTTTGGAGGAGGGGCTCCTCCAAATAGGATCAGACCTCCATTATGGCATCTGCTGAGGGATTCCTTCGTGCTGCATCCCCAGTTGCTCTCTCGTCAAACAGCATCCAAACAGCAGACATTTGTGGCACTACTGCTGGTGCTTCTGCTCCACCTGATCCCTCTTCTTCCTGTTGCCCTGGTGCCTGAGCCAGCTGACTGCTGGGGCTGTTCCTCCCTGCTGCTGAGGTTATTCTTTGAAGAGCCTCATCAATCGTTCTGGCATCACTGAAGACTAACTTCTTAAACCTGGGGTCAAGTGCAGCGGTTTCTGATAGCACGTGATTATATTCCATTCTGTGGAACTTTCTGTCTATTGATGGACATAGGGTGTCCGACAACTCTGTCACATGTCCTGTGGTTACATTTGCTTCTCTCTGGCGGCTGGTTGTGATTCGCTGCAGACCCTTACACAGGAGTATCATTTGTCATATAGCTGAAAAGAGAGAACAGTAGCCATTAGTTACACAGCCATTAGTTCAGGTTCATGTTTTGTCTACTGATACTACATTCTCATCTACTGCTCATATACATATATAATACTGGATTAAATAATGATGTAGTAATAACTGCTTACTGTACCTCTCTCCACACCTCCTCCACCACCTCCCATTCCTCTTGGGTCAGAGCATCAACAGGTGCATTGAAAATGGCCAGGGTAGATATGATGGCATCCTTTGACTCAAGAAACTGTTTCAACATATAACATTTTTAAGTCCACCTTGTAGTGCAGTCTTGTTTGGGCCTCAGCTCAGGCATCCCCATCTGGCATTGTAGTATTCCACAGCTGCTTTCACTTTGTCTACAGTGGGCTTCATCACCTTCAGAGTATCTCTTACAATCAAGTTGATTGTGTGGGCAAGACATGAATGATGAGTCCATTTAAAAAAAATCATGGCTAGCTGCATTGTTGCTAACACAACAGACCACTTTTCCATCTACTTGCCATTCTCTGGCCACTCTCAACAGTTCCTCTGCCAAGTTCTCTGAGGTGTGTCTGTCGCTGAACTCAAAGCAGTCCAGAAGACAGCTAGACATCGAAAAATATTCAATGAAGTGACATATAACCGACATGTAAGAAGTGGTTACCCTTGATGTCCAGCAGTCAGTGGTAAGGCAAACTGCAGTCGCTTTTTGGACTCTGTCCCCCACTGAAGCCTGTGTGCTCTCATACAGTTGTGGAATAAGTGATTTTGAAAGGGGTTTCCTGAGTAGACCTACTTGACTGAGTGGATACATCTCCACGTGTGGAGGTGCTGGCTCCACCACTATCACTAACTGGCCCGTTAGTTTCTCAAGCTCCGCTATAGCTAGCTTCACAGTTGGGTGCACAGTTCGCATATGCCGGTGTAAATTGTGCGTAGAGCCGGCTTTATATGATAATTTGTTTTGGCAAATTCTACACTACACTGCTCTAACATTGTCTACATTATTAAAATGCATCCAAATGCTCCTGTGCTTCCGACTCATTTTCCAGCTGTTGTTTTCACAGCTGTCCTTCCTTTCTCCTCGGCTGCTAACTGTGTGACTGTGAGTGAGTTGGCTCGGCCCTCCCTCACGCATCTTTGGTTCATTGGTTGACACTGAGTGTCTGATTGACAGGAACAACAGGTGAGGCTGTTTGTCTGAGCAGACAGTCAGAACGAATGTATGTGCACTTGAGCATTTAGGCCTATATATTTTTTGTCTTCTTTTAATTAGTTAATTATGTTCATTTAAATATTTTTAATATTTATATCTTCATTTTCGTTTCAAATTGTATAAATAGATTCGGCTCTTCTGAAATGCGAGCCGGCTCCCAACGTTCACCTACAAGACTCGTTCGCGAACGGCCCAAAGCAGTCTGGACTGGTTGAAGCAGAGTGGGAAGGATTATTTTGTTGCGTTTCAGTCTGCCGTGAATCATCATAATCCATACACTGGTAAGAGTCTACTGTTAAAATGCCAACGTCTCAACTGTATCAAAGTTGTTTTCATTGTTAGCTATATAGCTAGCTAGCTAGACAGTTGCATACATGCACCGTTATAGCTTGCTTTATCCATTGTTTACAGATGGCTCAGTGCGGGACGAAGCAACGTTAACCCAGCTAGCTGAGCTGGCCAGTTGCATTCTGCTGTTAGTGTTGAATGGTGATGTGCTAACATGATGATACTATTTTTCATGTTTGCCCGTTTTTAACTAGCTAGCTACATAAAATAGCCACTGTGGTGCGAATACTAATCGATTAACAAGCTTATCAAACAGCATGTTACGTTATAGGGACACATCGTAAATTGGCGAGTTAGCTAGCCACGATGAAATGATCGCTAAATAGCTAGCTAACTATTGGATTATAGATGTACAAGTTTTTTTGCAATGTTCAACTAGTTTGCTAACTTGATCATTACCATTTACCATTTGGTAATTATGAATGTTTGCTAAATCTAGCTAGTTATCTTGTGTCTGCTTTGTTGGGCTGGAAGCAGTTACAGGGCGTGTAAGTACAGCTGTAGCAGTCAACAAGCAATAACAAGCTATAGGACATTAATTAATTAATCTCTTAACACATTTTTGTGGTCTTTCAGCATAAACCTGCTCTCAGCCACCAGCAAAAGGAGATGATTGAGGGTGAACATGCAACACATCAGGTATTTTGTTTTTGTACTTTAAGTTTATAGGTTGAATTTGGGGGTCAATTAATGTTATTGCTGCTATGCAAGGTATTCATGTCTTGTCTATTTTTTCTCTGCTTTCCTCCTATACAGCTTTAGTTGTCTGGAGCCTGGTGGTGTTGTGGCCATGGAGCTTTCACTTAGATGGAACCAGGTTACAGCTGCTGTGCAAGGTTGACGTCCTTCCTCCTGCAAACATATTTTTGAGAAGATCAGGACTTTTGCAATGAAAAGGCCATGGACATTATATGTCCTGATCCAAAGGGCAGAATAGAAATATGCTCTCAGGCTAGATTCCTTTGTTCATATCATAACATGACCTGAACAAAAGTTATTCTCAGGATCTTGTGATATAGGCCTAGGTCAATATATTGTTTTTACCTAAGCCTTTGTGTTTGTGTGTTTTTAAGTTTTTCGTAATTGCAGGCTACTACCTTTAGCACTTGAAGTTAATAAAGTATTGTTGAAATATTGTCTTTGTTTTTTAAGCACTACCTCACTGCTTTAGCACATTGCCATGGTCACGTGTTTCAATGTGAATTTTTTAAGAGACGGGTAGGTCTAAGCCGATGCTAAATGGGCGTAAACAAAGAACAGCACTGTAGCTGTTCAATGTGAAAGGTTATTTTTATTATACAGCAATAGGCAATGTAATACTGTACATGGTTTGCCTAATGGGGTAACTTGGTATTAGTATTCCTATAGAAAAGTATTCCTTTTCTAAATATATGTTTCCCAAGTATTAATGTAGAGTATGTGTGAAAATCACAGCAAAATGTTTGAATGCCCTTTTCTCCTAAATGGGATTTGAAGTTTATCAATTTTTAAAGCAGCATTACTTATCCATGTTTCCTCCAACTGCAGTGTATGATATACCATTTTGAAGCATCTGTACTTTTATCTAATGTAAAAAATAAAAAAAATCATTAAATGTTGAACATAAGACTGAAAAGAGATGGTGGGTCACACATGACTTAAATGTAATGTTATTATGGGTTTTGGAGTATGAGAGTAGAAGAATGCAGCTGTTTGAAGCAATTGTACATTCTCAGAAACACCAACAATTCACAAAGCAAATACATAAAATTCATAACAAACGAGAGTCGTTAAAGGCATCATTCAGTTGAATCAGCTTGTCTCCCTTTAATTGTGTTATATTGAGGGACATTTAGAGTGGTGTTGAAGTGCTGTAAATTGAGACATCGATTTTCCTGTTTCTTTGAGCTGGGAATAAGATCATTTGAAGAGTTTTCTAAACGGCCCAGGTCAGACGTTGGCGTTTATACACTGAAAAAGTCAACTTTGGCCAGTTTCAAGTCTTTTTCACAGTCAAAGCCATTCACCGCAAACGTTTACAGCAGAACATATGTGTATGGAGAAGCCACCTACCAGCCTGCCAAGAATTCTCTAAATGAATATGCATTTAATGAATATACTTTACATATAAAACTGCTACTAATCCCAATTATCCCATGCATATTGTAAAGCAGCTTGTCTTTGAGTGAAAATAAAGGGTCCAGTCCAATCAACGTGTGTTAACCCCTTTAGGGAGGGAACCACTGTGTTTGAGAGGCTAAGAGATACAGCAGGCACACACACACACTGGATACCTCAACAATGGACAAAAACACTGGATACCTCAACAATGGACACAAACACTGGATCCCTCAACAACACACATAAACACTGGATACCACAACAACACATATATAAATACTGGATACCTCAACAACACACATAAACACTGGATACCAAAACAACACATATATAAATACTGGATACCTCAACAACACATATTTAAATACTGGATACCTCAACAACATATATTTAAATACTGGATACCACAACAACACATATATAAATACTGGATACCTCAACAACACATATATAAATACTGGATACCACAACAACACATATATAAATACTGGATACCTCAACAACACATATATAAATACTGGATACCACAACAACACACATAAACACTGGATACCACAACAACACATATATAAATACTGGATACCACAACAGCACATATATAAATACTGGATACCACAACAACACATATATAAATACTGGATACCACAACAACACACAAATAAACACTGGATACCTCATCAACACACACAAACACTGGATACCTCAACAACACATATATAAATACTGGATACCACAACAACACACATAAACACTGGATACCTCAACAGACACAAACACTGGATACCTCAACAATGGATACAAACACTGGATCCCTTAACAACACACACATAAACACTGGATACCACAACAACACATATATAAATACCAGATACCTCAACAACACATATATAAATACCAGATACCTCAACAACACATCTATAAATACCAGATACCTCAACAACACATATATAAAAACTGGATACCTCAACAACACACATAAACACTGGATACCTCAACAACACATATATAAATATTGGATACCTCAACAACACATATTTAAATACTGGATACCTCAACAACACACATAAACACTGGATACCACAACAACACATATAAATACCAGATACCTCAACAACACACAACAATACTGGCTACCTCAACAACACATATATAAATACTGGATACCACAACAACACATATATAAATACTGGATACCACAACAACACATATATAAATACTGGATACCACAACAACACATATATAAATACTAGATACCTCAACAACACATATATAAATACTGGATACCTCAACAACACACATAAACACTGGATACCACAACAACACATATATAAATACTGGATACCTCAACAACACATATATAAATACTGGATACCTCAACAACACATATATAAATACTGGATACCACAAAAACACATATATAAATACTGGATACCTCAACAACACATATATAAATAACAACACATATATAAATACTGGATACCACAACAACACATATATAAAAACTGGATACCACAACAACACATATAAATACTGGATACCTCAACAACACATATATAAATACTGGATACCTCAACAACACATATATAAATACTGGATACCTCAACAACACATATATAAATACTGGATACCACAACAACACATATATAAATACTGGATACCACAACAACACATATATAAATACTGGATACCACAACAACACATATAAAATACTGGATACCACAACAACACATATATAAATACTGGATACCACAACAACACATATATAAATACTGGATACCTCAACAACACACATATAAATACTGGATACCTAAACACTGGATACCACAACAACACATATATAAACTGGATACCACAACAACACATATATAAATACTGGATACCACAACAACACATATATAAATACTGGATACCACAACAACACATATATAAATACTGGATACCACAACAACACATATATAAATACTGGATACCACAACAACACATATATAAACAACAACACATATATAAATACTGGATACCACAACAACACATATATAAATACTGATACCACAACAACACACAAATAAACACTGGATACCTCAACAACACACACAAACACTGGATACCTCAACAACACATATATAAATACTGGATACCACAACAACACACATAAACACTGGATACCTCAACAGACACAAACACTGGATACCTCAACAATGGACTGGACAAACACTGGATACCTCAACAACACATAACAACACACAACACATATACATAAAAATACTGGATACCACAACAACACATATATAAATACTGGATACCACAACAACACATATATAAATACCAGATACCTCAACAACACATATATAAATACTGGATACCTCAACAACACACATATAAATACTGGATACCACAACAACACATATATAAATACTGGATACCACAACAACACATATATAAATACTGGATACCACAACAACACACATAAACACTGGATACCTCAACAACACATATATAAATACTGGATACCACAACAACACATATATAAATACTGGATACCTCAACAACACATATATAAATACTGGATACCACAACAACACATATTTAAATACTGGATACCACAACAACACATATATAAATACTGGATACCTCAACAACACATATATAAATACTGGATACCACAACAACACATATATAAATACTGGATACCTCAACAACACACACAAACACTGGATACCACAACAACACATATATAAATACTGGATACCACAACAACACATATATAAATACTGGATACCACAACAACACATATATAAATACTGGATACCACAACAACACATATATAAATACTGGATACCACAACAACACATATAAATACTGGATACCACAACAACTGGATACCACAACAACACATAAACACTGGATACCTCAAATACTGGATACCTCAACAACACACATAAACACTGGATACCACAACAACACATAAATACTATACCTCAACAACACATAATAAATACTGGATACCACAACAACACATATATAAATACTGGATACCACAACAACACATATATAAATACTGGATACCTCAACAACACATATATAAATACTGGATACCACAACAACACATATATAAATACTGGATACCACAACAACACATATATAAATACTGGATACCACAACAACACATATATAAATACTGGATACCACAACAACACATATATAAATACTGGATACCACAACAACACACATAAACACTGGATACCTCAACAACACATATATAAATACTGGATACCACAACAACACATATATAAATACTGGAAATACCCAACAACAACACATATATAAATACTGGATACCACAACAACACATATATAAATATTGGATACCTCAACAACACATATATAAATACTGGATACCTCAACAACACACATAAACACTGGATACCACAACAACACATATAAATTACCAGATACCTCAACAACACATATAAATACTGGCTACCTCAACAACACATACATAAACACTGGATACCACAACAACACATATATAAATACTGGATACCACAACAACACATATATAAATACTGGATACCACAACACTGGATACCACAACAACACATATATAAATACTGGATACCACAACAACACATATATACATACTGGATACCTCAACAACACACATAAACACTGGATACCACAACAACACATATATAAATACTGGATACCTCAACAACACATATTTAAATACTGGATACCTCAACAACACATATTTAAATACTGGATACCACAAAAACACATATATAAATACTGGATACCTCAACAACACATATATAAATACTGGATACCACAACAACACATATATAAACACTGGATACCTCAACAACACATCAATACAACACACATATAAATACTGGCTACCTCAACAACACACACATAAATACACTGGATACCACAACAACACATATATAAATACTGGATACCACAACAACACATATATAAATACTGGATACCACAACAACACATATATAAATACTGGATACCACAACAACACATATATAAATACTGGATACCACAACAACACATATATAAATACTGGATACCACAACACACACACTGGATACAACATATATAAATACTGGATACCACAACAACACATATAAAATACTGGATACCTCAACAACACATATATAAATACTGGATACCACAACAACACATCATACAACACACAAATAAACACTGGATACCTCATCAACACACACAAACACTGGATACCTCAACAACACATATATAAATACTGGATACCACAACAACACACATAAACACTGGATACCTCAACAGACACAAACACTGGATACCTCAACAATGGACACAAAAATACTGGATACCCAACAACACACATAAACACATACCACACAACACATAAACACTGGATACCACAACAACACATATATAAATACCAGATACCTCAACAACACATATATAAATACCAGATACCTCAACAACACATATATAAAAACTGGATACCTCAACAACACATATATAAATACTGGATACCACAACAACACACATAAACACTGGATACCACAATAACACATATATAAATACTGAATACCTCAACAACACATATTTAAATACTGGATACCTCAACAACACACATAAACACTGGATACCACAACAACACATATTTAAATACTGGATACCTCAACAACACATATTTAAATACTGGATACCACAACAACACATATATAAATACTGGATAAAACACATACTGGATACCACAACAACACATATATAAATACTGGATACCTCAACAACACATATATAAATACTGGATACCACAACAACACATATATAGATACTGGATACCTCAACAACACACATAAACACTGGATACCACAACAACACATATATAAATACTGGATACCACAACAGCACATATATAAATACTGGATACCACAACAACACATATATAAATACTGGATACCACAACAACATATATATAAATACTGGATACCTCAACAACACACAAATAAACACTGGATACCTCATCAACACATATATAAATACTGGATACAAAACACTGGATACCTCATCAACACACACAAACACTGGATACCTCAACAACACATATATAAATACTGGATACCACAACAACACACATAAACACTGGATACCTCAACAGACACAAACACTGGATACCTCAACAATGGACACAAACACTGGATCCCTTAACAACACACACATAAACACTGGATACCACAACAACACATATATAAATACCAGATACCTCAACAACACATATATAAAAACTGGATACCTCAACAACACATATATAAATACTGGATACCACAACAACACACATAAACACTGGATACCACAACAACACATATATAAATACTGGATACCACAACAACACATATATAAATACCAGATACCTCAACAACACATATATAAATACTGGATACCACAACAACACATATATAAATACTAGATACCACAACAACACATATATAAATACTGGATACCACAACAACACACATAAACACTGGATACCACAACAACACATATATAAATACTGGATACCACAACAACACATATATAAATACTGGATACCACAACAACACATATATAAATACTGGATACCACAACAACACATATATAAATACTGGATACCACAACAACACATATATAAATACTGGATACCACAACAACACATATATAAATACTGGATACCACAACAGCACATATATAAATACTGGATACCACAACAACACATATATAAATACTGGATACCACAACAACACATATATAAATGCTGGATACCACAACAACACATATATAAATACTGGATACCACAACAGCACATATATAAATACTGGATACCACAACAACACATATATAAATACTGGATACCACAACAGCACATATATAAATACTGGATACCACAACAACACACATAAACACTGGATACCTCAACAACACATATATAAATACTGGATACCTCAACAACACACACATAAACACTGGATACCTCATCAACACACACAAACACTGGATACCTCAACAACACATATATAAATACTGGATACCTCAACAACACACATAAACACTGGATACCACAACAACACATATATAAATACTGGATACCACAACAACACATATATAAATACTGGATACCACAACAACACATATATAAATACTGGATACCACAACAACACATATATAAATACTGGATACCACAACAACACATATATAAATACTGGATACCACAACAACACATATATAAATACTGGATACCACAACAACACACATAAACACTGGATACCTCAACAACACATATATAAATACTGGATACCTCAACAACACACACATAAACACTGGATACCTCATCAACACACACAAACACTGGATACCTCAACAACACATATATAAATACCAGATACCTCAACAACACATATATAAATACTGGATACCACAACAACACACATAAACACTGGATACCACAACAACACATATAAAATACTGGATACCACAACAACACATATATAAATACTGGATACCACAACAACACATATATAAATACTGGATACCACAACAACACACATAAACACTGGATACCACAACAACACATATATAAATACTGGATACCACAACAACACATATATAAATACTGGATACCACAACAACACATATATAAATACTGGATACCACAACAACACATATGGATAAACAACACATATAAACACTGGATACCACAACAACACATACATAAATACTGGATAAATACTGGATACCACAACAACACATATATAAATACTGGATACCACAACAACACATATATAAATACTGGATACCACAACAACACATATAAATACTGGATACCTCAACAACACATATATAAATACTGGATACCTCAACAACACATATATAAACACTGGATACCTCAACATAAAATACTGGATACCTCAACAACACACACAAACACTGGATACCACAACAACACATATATAAATACTGGATACCACAACAACACATATATAAATACTGGATACCACAACAACACATATATAAATACTGGATACCACAACAACACATATATAAATACTGGATACCACAACAGCACATATATAAATACTGGATACCACAACAACATATATAAACACTGGATACCTCAACAACACATATATAAATACTGGATACCTCAACAACACACAAATAAACACTGGATACCTCATCAACACACACAAACACTGGATACCTCAACAACACATATATAAATACTGGATACCACAACAACACACATAAACACTGGATACCTCAACAATGGACACAAACACTGGATCCCTTAACAACACTGCCTGTCCTGACTCTGAGCCCGCCTGCCTGACCATTCTGCCTGCCCCTGACCCTGACCCTGCCTGCCATCCTGTGCCTTTGCCACTACTCTGGATTATCAACCCTTGCCTGCCTTTACCTGTCGTTTGCCTGCCCCTGTTGCTGTAATAAACACTGTTACTTCAACACAGTCTGCATTTGGGTCTTACCTGAAACATCATACATATTAATTCCCCATTAAAGGTTCAAGACAGTACGTTTAGAGCTGCCAACCTAACGGAATATGTGTTGATTGGCATGGGTTAACCCTTGGACCCAGTGTTGAGAGATCCTGGCACACCGTCCAAATAAATTGTGTACTGAAGAGAAGTAGAAAGAGCTCACTCGGGGTCCCTTCCAACCTCCAATCAGCCCTTGAGCCAGCTGTGTGATCAATACCATGAATCAGGCCATTACGCTCTTTGAAAGCGCTACGTTGCTCTAATCAATATGTTATTATTTTTCATCTTCTGGCTGTATTAAATACCCCCATTATTATTTCCTCTTCCTTGATTGAGGAGAGCTCTTCCAGGTCTTCAGTGGTCCAATGATCCTCCCTCGGTCCCTGTTCCCTCTGGCTCCACATGTCTTTTGTCTGGACCTTGTCCTCATTTGCATGTCTTTCGTGTCTTGTGGTGTGTTTGTGTGTTTGTGTGTTTCCTACATGAGGGATATCACTGAGCTCTTTCTGAGAATCTATGTTGGTTTGGAATGAAATGAGGTCCGCCAGGATTGGGGTTGTATTGTAAGTGGTCTCTTTGAAGATCGGGGTGAGGTAGTTATGTGTGTTAGTCATACCTCAATTGGCACAACAGATGTGCAAGATAATGAAGTGCACATGGAGGAAACAGTAATAATTTCCTTCATTAATTTGCTGTTTTTACATCCATATTTATATCACTGTTTTTACAAAGTGGATTTCTATCGCTTCCTTTTTAGCCTCCAGTGAACATTATAGACGCCCTTGAACGGAATGATTGACAGGTTGGGTTCTACATAAATAGCTGTGGGTCTGTTTTATTTCGTGTATATTAAACTTCCATTATGGCAAACGTGGAAATGCCCGCTCTTAATGTATGTTTCCAGGGCCGCGTTGTTCTTTAGCCTTCATGGGGAATCACAGCAAGACGAAATGCGTATGAACTCACGTCGCCATAAAGCATCTGATGTATTCCAGAGGCCGTGCGGACGCCAGGTGGGATTGGAAAGCCCCGGTGGTGCCGCACGCTGTGTCTAAAATGTATGTAGAGAATTAAGAGGTAATACTAATTTTAATATAAATGAGCTCTTTATAACGACATGAGGATCCCTCGGCACAGCAGGAGTGACACGGAGAAAGAGAAAGAGGACAGGACCCAGTTAGTGAATGACAGTTTGGTAATAAATCATCTGTAATCAAACACTATGGACCCAAAGCGGGGGTGGCCATCTTGATGGTCTTAGTTCAAGTAATGATCGTGCCCGAGCTGGTTGGAAAGAGTGGCATAGTCGAGCGCTACCGCCGAACGCTAAAGACGTGGGCAATACGCCGCCTCTGATCAGATACCCCTGGGCTAAGCCCCTGCATTCATTATTCAGAAGCTCGTTATGATAGATCTTTCCCATTTGGCTCCTTTAAACGTCTCTCTCTATATGTTTTAGAATTCCACTTCTACTGTCTCTCAGGCAAACCTGGGTCTCTGTGCCTCTTCTTGCTCCTGGTGAAAGACGAATTGCTCTTGATCAAAGTCGTTGCTGCGCCTGCCGCTCTACTCGTAATGGACTTGGAACGTACAGGGTGGACCCCGCCCCCCTCGACAAAAAAGGCCAAAAAAGAAAACCCCAAGAGCCGCCATTATCTTGTCGCTCTTGTTTCTCGTTACGGAAAATGTTCTTCTTCTGTGTTTATTTTCCTGCATTGATTTGGATTAGCAAGGCTTCAATGTCAAGCGTGCGGGTTGTCGACTACGGCAAACACAAACACTATCACAAAGTAACAATTGAAGCGGGGGCCATGGCTGCCTCATTGGAAAGGAGTATTAATCAGAGAGGACAAGTGACAGAGATGAATGCCGGCCCGGCCCACGGAATAACATCCCCTCGCCCTACAACAACTTCCTGATAAAGCCGCCAATGTGACACCATGCATGGTACAATAATAGAAATGCATTACTCATCCCCCCTTTGAGACACCCTGATAGCAGAGAGGATGGGGTGCCAAGGGAGAGATGCCTGTGCAAAGTCTACCTGTGCAAATGAATATTTTGATGTCCCGTACAGGACGACCACATTTGCGTTTGACTGTAAAAATGGTATTAGTTTTTTTACAACCTGTATCAAAGTCATTCTGGCCCTGAACATTCATTATGTCTCCTAGTATCATGTAATATATCCGCCACACCTCCCCCTCGATGTCGGGGTCGCTCCATCAAATACTATATAGTCCAGAGACACGATCAGTCAGTTCAGCTCTCATCTCGCCTGAAGCTCACTGGATGAAGTAAGAAAGGGAGCTTGTGTTGTTCTGTTTGGTCACAATAGAGGAGGCCCTTTGAAACGTGCCTCCACTTTTCCTCTATTGTGTTGATTAACACACTTCCCCATTCCGGGCCTGAATTGAGACAAATGCCCTCAGAAAGCCTGCCTGATTTGTTTACTCAAGGATCCCAGATTGAACAAACCTCAGCGTTTGTGGTTTTTCTTGCGGTAGTCACATTTCGTTGTATCATTCCCATAAATCTCTCCTGATGATCATCTGATTTTGCCGGTGATTTATTCGCCATGCGGGAAAGAAATAACAAGGAGAGGGGCTTTTCATTCAGCGTCTGTCTGGCAGTCACAGTGCCACCGGGCAGCACGGCAATCAGCTCGGAAATGAAGTGCTGTGTTGTCCAACTCTACCCTGTGGAGCAAGACAATACCGCAATTTGTCCGAGCAAACTCTTCCCCACGTCCTTCTTTTTCTTTTACCGTCCCCGAGTCCCCCCCCCCCTTTATTTACACTGCATTCAGAAGTATTCAGACCCCTTGACTTTTTCCACATTTTGTTACATTACAGCCTGATTCTAAAATGGATTAAATGAACATTTACCCTCATCAATCTACACACAATACCCCATATTGACAAAGTGAAACAGGTTTTTATCAATTTTTGCAAATTAAAAAAAATTATAAACAGAAATATCTTATTTCCATAAGTTTTCAGACCCTTTGTTATGAGACTGAAAATTGAGCTCAGGTGCATACTGTTTCCATTGATCATCCTTGCGATGTTTCTACAACTTGATTGGAGTCTACCTGTGGTAAATTCAATTGATTGGACATGATTTGGAAAGGCACACACCTCTCTATATAAGGTCCCACAGTTGACAGTGCATGTCAGAGCAAAAACCAAGCAATGAGGTCGACGGAATTGTCCGTAGTGCTCCGCAACAGGATAGTGTCTGGGGAAGGGTATTAAAAGATTCTCCAGCATTGAAGGTCCCCAAGAGCACAGTGGTCTCCATCATTCTTAAATGGAAGAAGTTTGGAACCACCAAGACTCTTCCTAGAGCTGGCCGCCCGGCCAAACTGAGCAATTGGGGGAGAAAGGACTTGGTCAGGGAGAAAGAACCCGATCGCTACTCTGACAGAGCTCCAGAGTTCCTCTGTGGAGATGGGAGAACCTTCTAGAAGGACAACCATCTCTGCAGCACTCCACGAATCAGACCTTATAGAGGGGAGTGGCCAGACAGAAGCCACTCCTCAGTAAAAGGCACATGACAGCTCCCTTGGAGCTTGCCACAAGGCACCTAAAGGACTCTCAGACCATGAGAAACAAGATTCTCTGGTCTGATGAAACCAAGATTGAACTTGAACCTGGCACCATCCCTATGGTGAAGCATGGTGGTTGCAGCATCATGCTGTGGGGATGTTTTTCAGTGTCAGGGACTAGGAGACTAGTCAGGATCGAGGGAAAGGTGAACGGAGCAAAGTACAGAGAGATCCTTGATGAAAACCTGCTCCAGAGCGCTCAGGACCTCAGACTGGGGCAAAGGTTCACCTTCCAAAAAAAACGATTTAGTACATTTTAGAATAAGGCTGTAACATAACAAAATGTTGAAAAAGACAAGGGGTCTGAATACTTTTCGAATGTTTTGTATATAGGGGCTCGGCCCCCGACAATCTGGAATCATCCTTTATGTCATCTTGCTCTTCAATTTGTTGGGCAAATTTAATTTCCAAATTAATTCCTTTGACTTTTCTAATGCTCCCACAGGGGAAGTAAATGCTCCTTTGTACTGAGCGTGTTTGATAAATGCCCCTTTGTCGACAGTGGAGCCGTTTTAGGTGCTGGCTTCAAATAAGTGTGCATCTCTCAATATGCCAAAGTTTTAAGAAAAATACTGAAGAAAAATACTTAACACTTATTTTTTATTTTTTGAACTGCATTGTTGGTTAAGGGCTTGTAAAGTAAGCATTTCACTGTGCTGTTCTATGCATGTGACAAATACAATTTGATTTGATTTGAAGATGTGCCACTACTCCAAATCATACCTGGGAAAATCAGTTTCAAGTGCAGAACCTTCGCAAGTTTGTGACTGACACTGCTACATTTTACCAACACTAAATGCTGTATCAATAGGAGTCCTTAAACTGCGCCTACTTGATACTGCACATCAATCTTATTTCATTCTATTTCTATTTCATATAAATCTTACTGTGTTACAAAGGCGTCACATTCATATACTGTAGATATGATAGCATTTTCATCATGAATGCTCAAAACCACAGTACACTGTTCTTTGGATGCTATGGTGGCTTCGACACATCACTTTCAAAAGTTGCACATCTTTAAAGGGTCACATGATGGAGATTGGGAGGGGGACCTCAGCCGCAGCTGATAGCCACATGCAGATAATTAGCATTAGCATATTGTGCGCCTGAAAGAGCGAAATAAACATGCAAATGTGACAGATTGGAACAATGCAAGAATCAGGCAAATAGCATCACTGGAGCACTTTACAAGATGTCTGGGAAGATGCTTATGCACTCTGATCCAATGGGTTTAGTTACATCTGATCCACTTGAAATGGCTTGTGATTCGTCTTGGTCAAACTCGCTAGCTCAAAAACAATCCAATCTTGTATGTCATATATTGCAAGGTATCGGATGATACACTGTTGAATGAGAGGGTTTCTTTCCTGTGACTGTGAGACTTTATGGCTTGATTGATATACAGTATTTAGTTGTGGCATGGGGATTTTGTTTTCCAGAAACAACTTGAACAGGAGATGGTTTATTGAATTAGCTGATAAAGCCCAGGTTCGGCAGAAGGTACACTGCATTTCTGCTGTATTTCTCAAGCACTGTAAGGCCTGAAATGCCAACATTGTTGTCCTCAAGCACTATAAGGCCTGAAATGTCAACATTGTTGTCCTCAAGCACTGTAAGGCCTGAAATGCCAACATTGTTGTCCTCAAGCACTGTAAGGCCTGAAATGCCAACATTGTTGTCCTCAAGCACTGTAAGGCCTGAAATGCCAACATGGCGATAAACTATCTTTATTTGCATCTCAAATGTACATGTATTTTTTCTATAAAAACTAATGACAGGCGGCTTTGATAACTCCAATATTTCCAGCGTCTGGGAACCCTGTGTGTCTGAACATGAACAAAGGGAGGGAAGGACATCTGCCACGGAAAATCATACCTTTTATCTAATCTCTCCATCCAGCTACCTATCAGAGTACCACCATCGGCGAAGGCAGGCTTTCAAAAAATCCTTAAATGCAATTTCCAGCCGTCGCAGAATGACGCAGCATGTGCACGGGTGTGACATTTTCTCACGTTTATTTTCAGTTTATTTGCGCCTGTCTGGACGAGGCCCTCCTAAAAGTCTAGTAAAGAGCGGGGGGAATGGGGAAAGCAAAAGGAAGAGAAGGAGAGGACGCGGAGTTAGGGAGTGGAGGAGTGTGTGCTGGCATGTTGCGCCAGGTTGATATCGTTAAGAACTCTCTGTGCTTTTCCCCTTTGGTGAGCTCAAAGGGCATGTTAGCTGCAGGTTCATCAGACCTCCATTGGGGATCAGCTGGACGAAAATGGCTGCATTATTACGGGGGGAGGGTTCCAGAAGGGAGATGGGTACATAAGCAATTCAACCTCGCCAATGCACATGGACACAAACACCTCTATCTTTTCTCTCTCTCTCTTTCACTCTCCCTCTGTTTGCTTCTCCTTCCTCCCACTTCCCCCATCGCTGTGCCCCTTGTGCGATGTCCTCATCCGCTGATTGGATTTGGCCCCCGTGCTTTCTGATTTGGCCCCTGCTGCGGCAGTTGCGCTCGCTTCCCTCGCCGGGCACCCTGGGAATGGCTGCCCGTGTCTTTCGCGGTGGCGGTAACCGCGTTAGGCCGTGCTTAGGATGTCACCGGCGGTTTGCTTTACACACCAGAGCGTCGGGGGCCTGTTCCCTCTCTCTCAGCCGATGTAAACAAATAAATAAATAACGACGACTACAGAATGTGTGTGTGTGTGGACGCGCGTCTGTGTGTGTATGGGGTCAGTAACTAGAATTAACAGAGGAGGGATGTCTCGCCTGCTACCTGGGTTCGAGATTTCAGCAGTAATTATGAGAACACCTGAGGTAATGAAGCAGTGATTTGATGAGGGTGGCAGAGATTATCCAAACCGGCTTGATGCAGCAGAAAAAGGATATTATTTCTCCGGCTTATTGCACTATTGTGCATTCGTCCTACGGGAGCTAGGCTTGTGTTTTTCCCCTTTATCACTCTCTCAGTTTCTTCTCCAACCTTACCTTAGCAAAAGGCCAAAAGCCTGTCAGCGCTTTTCGCAGCCGCACCGGTGTTCCCTGTATTTCCTCCCGAAACGGCACTTTTGTTGCTTTTCTTGCACACTATTGAAAAGTAATGACACAATAGGTATGAGGTAACCATTTACAAAAGCCTATTTGACTGAATTAGCCTACAGATGTTGGCAGTATCTCGAAATTGTATACATCAAGAGTGTATTATGATACATGAGTATGGTCCTTTATGATGATGTGGATATAGTAGGGAAGCCATTTTGGAAATGGTGTACTTAGTCCCAATGCACCAGAATGTTCCTTCATAGTTTTTGCTGCACAGTACCTGTGTGATCACTTGTCACAAATGCATACAGGAGGGGCAACCGTGACATCAGGACTCCTGCGTCTCTCACCCCTCATCCCTTCATTTTCTATCCCTTTTGTTTTGCTTACACTACCTTTATTATTCTCTCTCCCTTGCCATCTCTCTCTCTCTCTCTCCCTCTCTCCTTCTCCCCCACCTCTCTGCTCCTCCTCATCCCCTCTGCCACTCTTTATTGCCCTCCCCGTACCCGTCTCTCCCCTCTCTCTATCTCTCCCTTCCTTTTTTCAGTCTCTACCATCCAGTCTCTCCATTCCTCTCTTTCTCAGTCTCTCCCTTTCTCGGTCTCTCTCTCTCTCTTGTACCCCTCTCCCTTCCTTCTCTCCCCTGGCTGTCTCGCTCTGTGGTGGTGTATATGATGTGTGCTGTGGATCTGTGCTCTGTGTATATTGAGCTGGGGCGAGGGAGCTCTGGGGAGTCTCTGATGTATTTGTGACCTGATTTCTGCCAGCCCAGCCTCCAGCTGCCTAGAGCCTTTCTAGGTTAGACACTGCCAGCGCTGAGCAGAACCCACTTCCTCAGCCACAGTAGCTTCACAGAGCAGGAGAAATGCCCATGCTTAAATTGCAACTGATACAGCCATGTTGGCTCTGCAATAATCAGATGGAAAGGAAGTCTTCATGCCAGTGATGTTTGTTAATATGGTTCAAAAGTGGATGTTCATAATGTGTATGAATTCACATGTATGTTCAGTCAGTGAGTTGATAGCCCTCAAAGGTTAGAAGATTTCAACAACGTGGGTTAGAAGATTTCATCTGCTTCATCACCATCCCACTCCTAATGTATCTGGGCAATTCCACGGTAACAGAATTGTTTTACTTTAAAATGTATGCCAAACAAAAATCAGTGATTTCAAAGTTTAACAAACCATACAACTCTACGCATAAGGATTATATTTGTTTATTAAATGTTTCACTTTCCACTGAAACATTTACAAAAACGGGTTTAGTGAAAGGACTGTGCAGATGCAAACTTTGGTAACAGAATTACGGTAAAAGCTCTCTCAGGTTTATATGTGACCAAGTTTGACAAAAACTCTGTTAAATATCTGCTCCGGATTAAGATTCAAACATGTCTGCAGAAAACAATGGGGTGTCAGCTATGACATGGCACTTTGAGTTTGAACAAATCTCTTTTGGTTATTGTATTTACAACCGGTAACGAAATTACGGGAACGGAATTACATCATGGCTCCCTGATCTGTACTACACAAATGTACTACTCGTTTCACAAGTTTGGACATCACAGCACAGTAGAGTACATTGCAGTACAGCACAGTAGAGTAGAGTTCAGTACAGTGCAGTAGAGTACAGTGCAGTACAGCATAGTAGAGTACAGTTCAGTACAGTGCAGTAGAGTACAGTGCAGTAGAGTACAGTTCAGTACAGTGCAGTAGAGTACAGTGCAGTACAGCATAGTAGAGTACAGTTCAGTACAGTGCAGTAGAGTACAGTGCAGTACAGCATAGTAGAGTACAGTTCAGTACAGTGCAGTAGAGTACAGTGCAGTACAGCACAGTAGAGTACAGTGCAGCGCAGTAGAGTACAGTACAGTGCAGTAGAGTACAGTTCAGTGCAGTAGAGTACAGTGCAGTACAGCACAGTAGAGTACAGTTCAGTACAGTGCAGTAGAGTACAGTTCAGTACAGTGTAGTAGAGTACAGTTCAGTACAGTGCAGTAGAGTACAGTGCAGTACAGTGCAGTAGAGTACAGTTCAGTACAGTGCAGTAGAAAGGGGGACACCTAGTCAGTTATACAACTGAATGCATTCAACTGAAATGTCTTCCGCATTTAACCCACCCCTCTGAATCAGAGAGGTGCGGGGGGCTGCCATAATCGCCATCCACGTCTTCGGCGCCCGGTGAACAATGGGTTAACTGCCTTGCTCAGGGGCAGAACGACACATTTTTACCTTGTCAGCTCAGGGATTCGATCCAGAACCTTTCGGTTACTGGCCCAACGCTCTAACCACTAGGCTACCTGCCGTACATTATTCAGTACTGTACAATACTACATGTTTCTTTACCGTACTGTGTTGTACTGTACTTCCATTGATGTCCGGTGTCGGTCGGTGGTCAGTGGGTGAGGATGCTGGTTACAGTAAATGGAAAGAGAGGGGGCTCGTGGGTAGGTGTCAGTAAGAGCCGGGAGAAGTGGCATTAACTGGAGAGTGAGAGAGAAAGGCAGAGAGAGATGGAGGGGGTTTCCAGACTGTTTTAACACTCTTGGTTTGACCTCTAGACGACAGAAAGAGAGAGAAAACTGTAATGAGCTGAATTATTTACATTTGATCCTTTATTTTAACTAGGCAAGTATAACAGTATGCCACTGGAAGGGAGGACAGAAGCAGTTGACCCAACTGTGGCTTGTGACTATTAGGGTTTCCCATTGTAGCCAATTCAGTTGCAGTAAATCAGTAACATCTTTTTTTGGTAATTTTGTTTACCCATTTGGTAAACAGTTTTAATCACTGAATAATTCATAAACAAAATTGATATCAGTAAAGTCACTAGACAATTTGTAGGTTGACCATTACTTGTTACTTCTGTGAATTGTCATTATCATGAGGGACAGAAGTGAGAAAATATCTTAAATATATGTGGGTTTTTGGGAACGGAATTATAAGGCACAATGCAATATTTCTTAAAGTTACCCGAAGGAAAATAATTGTATTAGTTGGCAGGGGTCTTTACGTCAACATTATTGTGTTTAATGTGTTTCGGACACCTTTTAAGACTTTTTCTGGTAGATGTTTTCCAAGACCCCTTTTCCATTTGTTCATCCAGAAATCAAAGACTTAAAATAGGCCACATTTTTAAGATGGAAAATAGTTGAAATATGTATCTATGCCTTCATTACCCAAAAATATAGACCCTTAACTTTCATTCGACACCCAACTTGATACGCTCCTATGAACTTCACATGTTGGCGCTCATGGGTCCTTTTCCATGGAAATGCTCCTATACTTTTCCTCTCGTTTTCTGTCATTGTCAGTCTCTGTTGCTCTGTTCTATTTTCTTTATAGCGGATCATGAAAGCAGGAGGCTCTTTTCGTGTCCCGACACTTTTGTGTTGTTGTTGGTGACATGCATCTGTTCAAATTAACTGACTCACAGCAATCACTCGCAATCTTCACAGCAAATACCTACCCACTTAACACACACACACATACGCCGGCAAAGATTGAAGTTCATTATTCCTTTGTGGAGTGAGAACAACAACAGCAGCAGAGTAAACATGGCCATACTAATTATATCATCCCCTTTAGCATGTCTGGAGTAGCAGAGCCTCTTCTTCCTCTCTCTCTCTCTCTCTCTCTCTCTGCTGGCATGTTACGAGGTGGTGGAGGAAGTAGACCAGACAGATGGTACTTGTCACCCAACACCTCGACCAACAGGGGGCACAATATGACGATGCCCCCTGCAGCTATACGTCAGCAGAGTGGAAGAGGGTTGACTACGGTACCACAAATCCCCAAAGACCTCGGTTCTTTCGGCTTTCTCCCGTCAAGGCTGCCTGAGCTTGCCCCTGATTTCACCTTCGTGTTTTCCTCCCTCCTTGGTTGTTGTGGTAGAGAAAACAGTTTTCATCACCTAGGGCGATGCACAGCTTTGTTGAACAATGACGAAAGCGAGGACTTTCAGAAGAATAAACTTTGCGAGCGCGGCCCGTTGGGAATTGGGGATAGTGAATCATTAATGTGCCTCTGTGTATCTTGGTATCACAGGCCTATAGAGTACTTACTGAGTGAAAGAAAGATGGAAAGCGATACCGTTCCCGCAATGCCTGAGCTTTTCCTGCTTTTGTGTAGAAGTAGTGTTATAGGGAGCACGCAGACTATCATTTCTGTAGTTTCATTTGGTTCCCCCGTGGAATGCGCAAACGCAGGGGAAGTCTCAAACCGTGCTCTCCATTAACCCCGCGCCTCCAGATACGGCTGCTTCCCACCAAAGGTGTCGACAGACGCCGATGTTCTAAGGAGCAATCCTTCATCACCAGCCAATGAAAAGCTGCAGCTTCCCAACATGTCTTTTTTTTTTTATCCGGCGACTCACCTGCCCGTATAAGTCCCTAAACACACAAAAACAAAAATGGAGAGCCAGGGGTAGTGGCACTTGCCAGCGAAGGCGTGGGCGGAGAGTGGACTAAGACTACAGGGGATACGATAGAACCCAGGCATCTGTTTCTCAAGATGCTTTTAATACACGGCTGTTGTTAAGGCTGTTCCCTCCCTACCCCCCAACAAACATCTCCTTGTCAGGATTTTTGGAGGTGGCGGCCAGAAACAAAAGGAAGCAATCAAGCTTCAGCCACTTGCACAGTCCATTATTCTCGTTAGCCAGCAGACGCGCTGGACCCGTCACCGCATTTTCAAATGGCTGACAATTATACAGTAGCTGTTGACTGGTCGGACAGGCAATCACTTCAGGTCCCCGTGCTCTTTGCATGCTGATCCCGCAATCACAGCCCTCAACGACGGACAAACGTATAACCCGCTCATCTCGCATTCTCCGCAGCTCGCCTGCCGGTCTTTTTCATGTGACAGCGGTGAATCATATGCCGGTGAACCCTAGACCTCTCTCCCCAGGGGTTAGCCGACATGATCTGAACATCCTGACGCAGTCCGTCAGTCCGCCAGTCCGTCCAGGATAGGAAGCCCTTCTCCAAACTGACACCCGTGGTCTTGCCGGTGTAGGAGACAGAGCGGGGCCTCCACAACAGTACTACTCCTGTAATGGAGAGGGAAAACTGCTAAACACATCAGCGTCATTCAGGGTGTACAGGAAAGATCATTGCGGCCACTTCAATCTCATTGCTAGTTGACTGTCTCTGAGTGCCCTCCCCTCTTGATCTTTAATGGTGCCTGGTAATCAATGGAATACCTGAGCAATCCCCTAACCCACCTCTCCAATCCCCCCCCCACCTCCTGTAGTCTTGTTTTTTTTTGTTGAAGAGGGGGTCACGTGGATTGAGTTTAAAATGGAGAGGTAATTAAAATGCTGACAGCCCAGAACATATTATGCCGGTGAAAGAGGAGCTGCCTATACGTTCACCCGGCGATCGTTCAAAAGTTATCTTTAATCCCCCATAACATTAAAGGCTGGCCATTCATCAAGTCACAGGGGCGCTTTGTGCACTGAAAGGGCCCGGTCGCTGCCTTCTTCCAGGAGCAAAATTGACATTTTTTTGTGACGCTCTCTGGAGCCTGCCATCAAATCGAAAACAAATTGGTATCAATAAATGAACATTTCAAAGCCCAGTAAATAACTGTGGCTATAGCTTTTCTACCCAGATGCTCTCTTAAGC